>NW_006800283.1:338443-412831 GCF_000485575.1 Poecilia formosa
AATCAAAGCTGATTTTCACAAACAAATCATTATTTTGTTTGTGAAAATCAGCTTTGATTGATTATCACTACGACTATACACAATTCATTGCCTATTAATGGTCTATCATTAACGTACACACACACGTATGAAGTTTATTACTGGGGCGACGGTTTGCCCTGCAAACTCTGTCTCTGTCCTTGCCTCTGTCGTTGTGTCCTGGAGCAACGTGGGAGGTGGGAGACACTTCTCCCACCTTCAGCTGGAGTTTATCGCTGGCAGGATAGGACATCTGTGGCTACAATCTATTAGCTTATTATCATTAGTGTGTGAAGGCGTGCACACACTGATGGAAATTTTTATGTTAAGCGTCTTCAAGTGTCCTGATAAATTGTTAGTCTGCTGTAATTACCATGGAAACCAAGTATGTTTGTCAGGGCATTTTTCAAAAAATAAAAAATAAAGGCCAAGAATTGGACAGAAATGTGACTGTTTTTTCAAACCAGCATAACAGTTTTTTCTCAAACACTAGTGTTGATATCCCAGACATTTATCCACAAATGTCAATATGCTAACACATAAGTCACAAAACAATTTAAATTAACTTTTAAATTAACTCACAAATCTGTTTCACCCCACAATGCAAACGAGACCTATTAAAGCTATATATTTCAAAGAAGTCATCAAAATTTCAAAGAATTGGACACCAAAGTCATCAAACCTGATACTTTTAGATTAAATATCACCATTTGTTTTTTCAAATCAATTCACCCATGTTTCCTGGCTATGCTAAAATAACAAAAGACAGATAAACATGTCCCTGTCTTGAAAAAATAATTAAACTAAACAATTAAAATATAGGCTATTATAGGGGTAAATGCTATTTTCTTAATGTTTTTCAAAAATAATATTAAATATTTAAGGTATTTCATTTAGCGTATCCATGGAAACTAGGTGTTTATCACAGCATTTTTCAAAAAATAACGGTCAAAAGATGAGATAATTTTTCAGCAATTTGACGTTAATTTAACTAATTTGACAATAATTAAGTAAAATACACATATTTCTTAAATCACTACACCACAGTTTAACATTCTCGACATTTCCAGCGAAATTCAGTTAAGAAAAAGGCTCATTAGTTAAGAACGATCTATGCTAGCAAAGAATGCTACTTCTCTTTTTTTTTGTACAGCAGTCAGAATTTCTTTAAAACACACACACAAACACAAAATAAACTAAATAAGTCACTGATATATTAGTAATAACTTGCTTTCGTTTATTTAAAATAGTAAAAGAATGATTTTAACCTTCCAGCCAATCTCCCTGCTGGTGCTTCTCCTGGCCAGGAACCGTCTTTCGCAGGTTGGTTAACCACGGGCTTCTTCAGCAAGTGCGTATTTCAGCAAGTGCTTCTTTAACAAGTTTTGCTAGCAGACTTCTCGACAAGCTCAAACCTTCCGAGGCTCCAAATGCTTCTTCAGGCGTCTCTCTCAAAAGTCCCGTCGCAAAGGGGAAGAATTCAGAAGGTCAGCGTCATTTATAGGGTTGAGAACGCTCATGTCGTTTCCATGACTTTCATTGACGAACGCACGAACTGGTGCGCGAGAGAAAATGGACTACAAATAATGCAGATAATACAAGTATCGCGTTGTCTTGTTTATCACTGCGTATGCTGCCACCTACTGGCTAACCAGTCTAAGTTCACAATGGCATTTTTAAAACTTACACTCCTGGTCCGACATTATATTTCTGCTTTCAATTTCGGTCCTCCAAATGGGAAAACTTCTCTCTGCCGTGAAGGCTGGATTGGAAGAAAAATTAAAATTCAAAATTCAATTCAAAAATACTTTATTGATCGAAAAGTAACGTTAAATGTTGTTGCAGAATTGTTGTTGATTCTTTGAAGAATCACTTCAGATTCTTCAAAGATTTATTGAATGCAGATGGTTAATTACTGTTGGTAGGAAAGATTTTTTGTAGCGGTCTGTATTACAGCAAATTTGAAGAAGCCTCTGACTGATGATACAATGTTTTTTCAAGACGGTCTCATGAAGTTGCCCAGAGTTGCCCATAATTTTCTTAAAAATGCTTTATTTCTGCATCCTGCAGCATTCTCTTTCAATCAGCTGAAATTTGGGTGATTGCTTTTCTGAAAATAATTTTGTTGCAGCAGATTCTGAAGATGTTTTCTGCTAAAATGTGACAGTAATGGTGGGAAAGTAAAGATCTAAAGTAGATAAACCTTTTACCCTGGCTAAAACAGCTGCAGGTTTAAATAAAAAGCAGCGAGCTTTTTATTTAGGCAGTGAGTTTAAGTTTTTAAAAATGGATTGCTTAGAGATTACACTCTATGGGTTAAAACAAAATCCAGAAATAAGCCAACAACTTTTCTCTCAGCTGTTCCTCTGGATCTTGATGGAGGAGCAGCCATGTGTTACAGATTATTTATTTGAAATTTTTAAAAAGTAAGTGTGTGACTTTCTTTTGTTTCTTCTTGAAATTCCTGTCCCTAGTGGAAAAAGTAAAAAGACAATTATTTTCTAATCCTTTTCGATGCAGATTTAAGTGAGACCTCAGTTTGGAGCACAGGGACATTTAGCTGCCATTTTGATGGGCATGATTGGTTATTTAAAAGTGACCCTGAGTGAGAATGTTCTGATCTCCATGGGCCTCAGGGTGATTTCCTTCACAGACGGATCCTCAAACGTCTTCAGCAGCGGTTTCTCTTCTGACAAATTATCAGAACATGTAAAATATGCAAAAGGCGTAACTCAGTCTGCTTTATGCCTTATTACCATCAAGCAAACTAGCCTGTAGTAAAACAGTCCTTCCTCAAGCAAAGAATGCCTCATAAATAAAACAAGTCTTTATTGAACCACCCAGGTGTGAAACAGTAAAAGAAATTTATGGCTCATTATATTCCAGTTTAATTAGAGCCTTGGGGGGAGTGGGTTTGTTCTGATTGTAATGAGGCAGCGATTACTGCCGCTGTAGAGTTAAAATGTGATGGGCACTTCCTGTTCATCCTCTGCTCACTCTGCAGCCGGAAAAAATAAAATAATAATAACAAATTTCTTTGTTTCTCAAAATTAAGGCATTTTTGTCTAAAACATTTTGGCATTTCTCAAAACTAAAAAAAAAAAAAAATCAACAAAAAACATTTAACAAAGTAAGGCCTCGAAAAAGTGTAAAGAGGAGGTAAGGCACAACAAAATTTGAGAATATTTCTTTAAAATTTCTCAAAAAGGATTTTTTTTTTAAGAAAAGTCCTTTTTGAGGACTTTTCAAAAAGGACTCAAAAAGTATAAAGGCTTGTTTTTGTGTGGGGTTTGTCGGACAGTGTCCATGTGGTTCTCCAGAGCTCTCACAGCATCAGACAGCTCATAAAAGGTTGCGTCTCTCCAACGTGTTGAATCTCTTCTGTAAAATCGCCGACTACGTAGCCGCGTTCCAGTAGGCGGGGCTTGTCGCTCCAACGCCTAAATAAGACGCCGACGTCTACTCTGATTGGCTGACGGATGATTAGCCTCAGCTCTGTGGCTGAATAGTGGTTTGTTCTTGACCAAAGAAAACAAAAAGAAGGTGAGCCACTGTGGTCGCCGCGGACTGGCGCCATGTTGACGCTTCTTCCTCCTGGATCCAACGAATAAACATTTAAGGTTGTAGCGTATTTCTTGATCTTGCGCTCTCGAACAAGATGCAAATTTTAACATTGCACACTTACAGTCAACACAATCAAAAGGTTCACACAATTGCCGCAACGCAGTGGACAACAACCACGACGGTCAAAAGCTGTTTCCGCCGCAATCAGCACACACAGCTGAGGTTACCTGTGACTCTATTAACCTTAATACGCCACCCACTGTGACTTTCAGGTATTACACCAAACAAAAATACAAACACTTTATTTGAGAGAGAGCTCAGATATACAGTAGCTCTCTCAAGTTTTATCTGACGGCCACAAGCTTTATCCCAGCCACTGCTGCCATGATTTTTGTTGACTTATCACATCAACAAGCGTATTCACCAATGGTTTTATTTTAATTTCATTTTTTTAATGGAAACACGGCAATTGCGAACTTGTTTTTATTTGTGTTTGTTTTTTTCCGACATTGGCAGAGTATTGACAAAAATTTGCACACGACGTTTGTCATGGAAACGCAGCTATGAAGTTATTGGAACCCAACTGATTGATGTTTTCATGTTTAATGGTGAGAGATTAGAAACCCCCAGTGAGGCTCCGGTGGCCAGTCTCCTCCTCCCTGTGTGCTGTAGGCGGGCCCCGGGCCCCTCCCTCTCCGTCTGCATTAAATCCTCCAGCTCCTGTCCGGGTGCAACACACTGCAGTCTCCATCAGCCCACCGCACTGCGCTCTCTATGCAGGTGGGAAATAGCTACACACACACACAGGACAGTCACAATGTAAGTATTTACAACATATCAGGAGATTGAAATACTTTTTTTTTCTAAACTCCTCAGTAAGGTACATTTGATTTCTAATGTTGTTGAATTCGCTTTACCGGCTTGACGTGCAGGTAAAATTGAGGTTTACGTCATTTATTTTTTCTTCTTAAGCAGCGCACGCATGTATGCATTATCTGAAACGGTGCGTTGGTGCTTCAGTCATATTTAGAGACCTTACTTATTATCATTACTATACATTTTAAAGCTCCTGGCATTCTTTGCTGGTTCCAAACATACTCGGGTAAGGAAGATGGAGTTCTTCTGCTCGCTGCTCCTTCCTGACCTTAAAACGCCTTTGGTTTGCAGAGCAGACTGATGATGCAGCAGATTTCTCTCCCTCTCTCCTCGGTGCAGCAGCAGCAGCAGCAGCAGCAGCAGGAACACGTGTCCAGTTTCATCTCTGCAGTGATGAAACCCAGTCCTGACTGCAGCAGCAGCAACAGCGTCTTACCTGACAGACACCTTCCTCTCTCCTCCTCCTCATTTGACTTTTTTTTTTTTAGTTTTACATCTTTGTTTTCTCCGCCATGTTTTCTTTGCTTTTCCACTTTCTGAACGCTGTGTGGAACATTTGCAGCTACTTCTTTAAAGCTTTTTTCAACGTGGCCTGAGCCAAACAAACAAGAAAAAACAGATTGTTTATATGAAGAAACGTCTTTATGTGCTCTTTTTCCAGGGCTTTCTTCATTGCCGTAGCTATTTTGTCCCTGGTGGTTTCCATTGAAAGCAGCGTGGGGTAAGTTGATGGCTTCAGTTATTAGTGCAAACACAACATAGATCACGATCAGTCATAATTTCAACCTGAACTCTAAACCAATGCTGGGGAAAATCTCGTAAAACGGTCCACTTAGGGACTTTCTTTGAGATTTTACAGATGCAGCTCAAATCAATCAAAATCGATCAATGTTTAATTAAAACACTAAATTATTTCAGTAATTCTGTTCTAAAAGTGACACTGTTCTCAGAGTGGTGCATCCAAGCATATTAATGGAAAGTTCAGTGGAAGGAAAAGCTGTGATAGAAAAAGACTCACAACTGTTAGGGTTATATTTGGGGCTAAAAATACAAAAAAGTTAGTGCTGAGTCATGGTCTAAAAGTGTCAAAAGTGTATGAATTGTCACTTTGTTTACGTGTTTGATTTTGATAAAGTTAAACACTAACACAGTTTTGTACAATCCAGACTGGACACGTTTTATTTCCCTTTAGCCGCAAAGTTTCATGGACTGACAGACTTCCTGAAGCATTCTACATGCCCGGCTCCATGTGGATTTTATTAAGTGGACACGTGTTTACAGTATAACAATTTATAATAATTCACAAATGTGTATTTAAGAGGAAAATCAGCTGAACGGATTTAGCACAAATATGGTTCCCAGCACTACACTGGCAATGAAATATGTTTAATATCTACTTAAAGGCTATTTTCAAAAGGAACTTTCGACTCATTGGGCTTATGTTCTAATTTATTGATTCCGACTGTAAATTAGGGCGTTTATCATATCGTTTATCGTGAAAAATTTATCATGATCAGAATTTTAATTTATCGTTGCCTTGATGAATTCCAATTAATGTTAAATAGAAAACCAAACAGACAGTGTTATGAGAGAAGTTATATTTAATGTTTACTCCACTGTTCCATGAGAGCATCAGTAAAGACGAGTACATTTAAAAATATGATTAAATACCATTACTGTGTAGTTTTTATAAGTCACACTTCTTTAACTCACTGTTGTCTTGAAGAAGGCGATTTTAGGCGGGAATGTTTTTCTAGAGAAATATTTCTGTTTGATGTCAAGCAGTCACAGTTTAAAAAAAGAAAGTAATATACATTTTTTTTTCGTTATCACAGTAGCACCACAAAATATCACAATAAAATTCTAAAACACTGTGACTGTAAATGCTTGTTTCCCCCCCCCCCTCTATGTTGCAGACCAAGCACCAACACCAGCTTCTGCACCGAGTCTAAGGAATGTCTGGAATATGAACTGGTTTGCAAAACGGACGAGTATGAAGTGAGTCTGAACCTCCAACAAGAAGCTAAAACACAACTTTTTTTCCCCCTCTCCTCACATTTGTGTGTGTGTGTTCAGGTGCGACACCTTACCCCCACTCGCTGGGTGTCGACAGATGCCGAAGCCTACTTCATGGGAGTGGGAGCAGCCATGGCTTTCAGGAGACTCTT
This sequence comes from Poecilia formosa, assembly GCF_000485575.1. NCBI lineage: Eukaryota > Metazoa > Chordata > Actinopteri > Cyprinodontiformes > Poeciliidae > Poecilia > Poecilia formosa. The sequence continues at coordinate 345,070 of NW_006800283.1, forward strand.
CCAGTACATCAACGGAGCAAACGATGAAGGTGAGAACACAAGAGGAAGAGTGCGACTGAGCGCGTAAACACTGTTTTATTTGATTTATTTATTTTTCTTTCTGTGGTTGTGTGGGGGTTTCCCGGTTTAGGCTTGAAGATGGAGATGACCGCCCCGGTACTGGTGAAGGTCCCAGAGGAAACCAAGCTCTGGGAGCCAGCCGTCTACACGCTCAACTTCCCGCTGCCGGCGGCCTATCAGGACAAACCGCCTGCGCCCACCAACGACAAGGTGAGCGTGCAGGAAGCTGGGACTGCAGAAGGATGCGGTTTCCTTTGTGATTGTCGGTTTGAAGGTTAAACTCTGCGGCGCTTTGAAGGGCAGTGCAGAATTCGATCAGGGCGTTTTACTTAGAGATCAATAGGAAGCACCGAAGCAGAAAACTGAGCTTGACAGCAGAGCAGCTTTCACTCAGAGGAAGAGGAATAATGGGAGTAAACGTGGCACCTGAAAGGGAACGTTTTTAGAGCTTTACATCATGCTATAATGTGATTGCTTCATCCTGGAGTGTTGTTGATTCTTTCATGCATGTTTGAGAAATCCTTGAATCTCCCGTGGCGACCAGTCAGCTGTGCAAACACCGGGTGGAAGCACACCTGCTGAGCTCATTATGAGAGTACGACGACCTTTCAGGGTCATAGTAGATAGGAAAAAAAGAACCGGTATGTTTCTGACAAAAACTCTGACATTTTGAGATTAATCTCAAAAATTTTCTAGAAAGAAATGTGGAAATTTCTGAGATTAATCTCAAAATATCAGAGTTTTTTTTCTTGCAAATTTTGGAGTTTTGGAGCTCAGAAATGTCCTTGTTTTTTCTAGAAAAATTCCCAGATTATTCTCATAATTTCTTAGTTTTTTTTGGCTGAAATTTACTCCTTTTTTTGTCTATCGACAAAAGCCCTATATGTCTTATACAAGCTACTTCTCAGTCCAGCACTGGTAAAAATAATTGTTAAAGGGTTAATAGAGTATTGATGTTGTGATGACTTCCTGAAGGCGGAGCTTCAGAAAGAACAGGAGCTTCTTAAAGAGATGGAGGCCCCAATTTCAAGGCGTTAAGTTACAAAGTTACATTTCTCTTACATCAGATTTGATACATATATAGCAACTGAAGGTAACATAGTTACTTAATTGTGCTATAAAATGAAACTTTGTGGCTAGAAAATATGTAATAGCCCTTTAAAAAAATATTCACATTTTCATTCAGGACATTTGGCTTTTATTGGGCTTTTGTGCACAAAGCAGTTGATTATTTTTAAGTGGATAGAAAGTGGTTAATAGGTTTTACAAGTAAAAATCTTAAAAAGAGTGGCATAAATATTTATTCAGCCCCTCCAATTAAATACATTATAGAACTTCCTTTTGCTGCTGTTGCTGTTTTAAATCTTTTTTTATGTGCAAGTCAGTAATACTTTATTTATATTGTAGGTCTTGATCCATGGACCTCAAGGCCCTAATCCAGAGATGTAGATTGGAATCAGTCCATAAAGAGATCCCAATATGTTGAAATGCACTGGCAGCCAATGACGTTTCATTAGAATCTTCACATGATTTTCTGACTTTTCAAACTCAAAAATGTTCAAGTTTTTCTAGAAAATTTCTGAGATTAACCTCAAAGTTTTAGTTCTAGCAAATTTTGGGCTTTTCAAACTCAGAGATTCTCTTGTTTTTCTAGACAATATCTGAAGTTTTTTCTGGTGGAAATTCTGTCTTTTTTTTCTGGCCCTAATACGCCATCGTACATGGAAGACCAAAGGTCTCACCGCTGCGGGTTGGTTGCAGTTTTTGCTGCTCACTGGTGTTTTCCTCGCTCTGGGTGCCCAGGTGTATTTTACGGCGATGCCGGACATGGATGTGTATGTGAGGAGCTACGGAGGCTGGATGCTGTCGGTCACCTCCAGGCTTCACTCCCACCTGCTGACCAAAGAGCTGGAGCGAGTTCACGCCTCCTACAACCACACCTACCACTATGGAGTCGGTTACGACAGGTAGGACGCGTGTTGCTTCCGTCCCGTTTGTCCCAGCAGTTTTTGTCTTTAAGCTTTCCAACATACTCCTGTTTTGCTCTCCCCTGTGTTTCTGCAGTCCCTTGAAGCTGCTGAACCGGCATAACGAGGTGTGGTACGTGGCCGAAGGGGAACCGGTGTGCACAGACCCACGGGAGCCCACTCCCGCACACACTCCCCGGCCCACGCCGACCCAGCTGCTCGCGGACTCGCCGTCAGAGATGCTGTCCGACTCGCCCTACCTCCCTCCGTCCAACCTGTCCTCAAACACCACCTTTAACTCCTCCTCTTCCTCCCTGCTGCCCTCCGACCCCTCGGCCATCCTCCCGTCCGAAACCCCGGCGAGCAACTCATCCGAGCCTCACACCGAGGCCGCGTTCAGTCACCCTCCGTCCTCCGCCCTCATGGCAGAGGACCCGACGGTGGCCAACGCCTCGGTCCCGGCCTCCGCCAGCCCTTCACTGGAGCTGGAGCGCGAGGCCGGCGCGTGGAACTTCACGACCAGTAGCTCCGTGGACACACAGGCTAACGCTGGCACCGAGGTCCAACCAGACGACACCCATTAGCAACACTGAAGCTTTCGATGTTAGATATACAGAAGAGATGCACTCTTTGGTTGTTTATTTCTCTAATATGCAATCTGCTCTCATTTTACCACAGCTTTGTTCCTGCTCCACCCAGAGTATCTGTTCACTGTGTCACTCCCAAGTTACCTAACTGCTGCATTACAGGTAGATGTGAGGTTAAACTATATTAATCAGATTTAACTGTTAGGACTTCAATCTGCTTTAATCTGATAAACACAATGCAGGGATTAACTACAGTAGACCGTTACGTCTGTAGAAAGTGAACTGTCTTGATGTGAAGAAGTTTGACTTTCTGCTCAGCTCCATCGCCGACTTTCTTCTTCTGCTGTAAGTGTGGCGACATATCAGTGCAGTCATTGTAAAACCAGCGTGTGCTTTCAACGGGATCTTTGCTGCACAAATAATCACACTAAAGTGTTAACTTAAGAACAAAGTAATAACATTTTAGCATTTTTTCCTGCATTTTATTATTTAATTTAGCTTCCAGGGAAGGAAAGAGCCATCTAAAAGTGCAAGTGAAGTAAGCAGTCCTACTTAAAGCACTAAACTTAGGTGGGGCTACATAAATGCTTAGTTTTTTCTTTAAAACTGAGCATGGTTAAAACAACTCCAACACAAGTTAGTCTGTCTTTCCCACGGAGAAGTATTATTCACTTCACTCTGCTTGAAATAAAACCATTTAACAAATCTTTCTGCTTTCATTAAACTGGCATTGTTCTTGAAAAATGTCTCTAAAAAAGTGTAATTATGTTCTTTAAAACTGCACCAAAGATCCCAGAGAAACACGCTGCATCAAACCAATGCAATAAAATGTATGTATGTAACTTAAAAAATAATCATTCGGTTGCAATGCATCTCAGAGCTACGTGGTAAATCTACTGAGGAAGCTGCAATAAAATGGTACACACTTATGAATTATTGACTTGAATCAGTTACACATCTCAACTTCACTCAGTTGTTCTCGGTTTTTCCCGACAATCTGAAAACAAGAACCTTCAGGAGGGCTGTAGTGACGTACGAATGATTAGTTAGCTGTAAGTGTAGGCACTTTAAGTGTGAATGCAGTGTGACGTTATTAAATGTGTGGAAGGAGAGAATGGCAAATAAATGTGGGCAAAACTTCAGCAACGAATAGCTTAGTCTACTTTAGCATACAGATTCAATGCCTCTGGCTCTGCTAGAAGGAAATTCATGCTAGCTTAGAAGCTACTTCAGGGCATTTACAATTGAAGTAAAAATATTTCAAGCTTTTATTTTTTTTGTATTTTTAATGACTACAGGTAAGGAAAGAAAACCTCAAATTCGGTGTCAGAAAATTAGAACATTATTTTGGACCAATCAAAAACGGATCCTTTAAGTCTAAATATCAAGCTAATGAAAAGTATAGATGTCAACACACTCAAATGTGGTTTTTCAGCTGTATCGAAGTTAGTTTATTTCGTAAAACTGCAACGATAAACACTTATTTGCCTGCAAGTCATGTGATTAGCACCGGATGTTGCTACGTGCGGAAAAGACGAAGAAGACGACAGGAAGTGGTAGGAGGATGATGGCGCTGCATGTTTTTTAATTACTTATCGCGTGAACAGACTTATTCACGTGTAATTTTAATTGCGTTTCTAAGTTAATGAAAACACACAGCAGTTACGAAATTCGGTTTTTTACAACATTAGGAGAAAATAACGTTGTGTGAACATTTAATGAAAAGACGGTGGCTGTTTAGCCGACAGACATTTTAAAGGCTGAGTGAAACCTTTGCAGTTGTTTTGAGTTAATTAGCTGATTAACTAAATAATCATGAGTTTCCATTGTCCTTTTTCCACAGTATTCTAATTTTCTGAGATACTAAATTTTAGGTTTTTGTCTGTCAGCCACAATAATCAGGTGACTGGGAGGAATTACTGCACTTTAATGCAATATTCAAACTTTTTACACATACGAATAGGTCCTTAATTCTAGGAAATGTTACAAAAAATTACACAAATAATTCAAGCGACGTAGCTAGCTTTCCTTTACTCAGACTCAGTTTTGGTTTCTCCTTTTGAGATTTATTGTAGTGTTCAAAATGCATCATGCACATTTCTGAAATAAAAAAAATTGAATTAAGTAATCCACTCAGAATCAAGTTTGTATTTATTTGTCGGCTATCAGCACTCATCTCCACCTGAGAGCACGACAGTCCAGGTTCCTCTCATACATCATTCGGTATTATGCTGAAAGTTTACTGTACAAAAACATTTTTTTAGATCAGCATCTAATGCTCACACATGGTAAGTTTCATTAAATCACAAGCTTACATTGTGATATCGTTTCACCACATAGAGTAAAGAACCATTCATGCTGCAGTTATGAAAACTGCCAGAAATAAATAACATCCGAACGGCATCCTCCTTCATCTCTGCGTCACTTGTTTATGGCTATTTAATGTGCTTTCATCCACATGGCAACAGGTACTGGGAGAGTTAACATCAAAGTAAAAAAATAAGTAAATAAATAAATACAAAATCAAAAGTTCAGTCAGTCGATTTGTCTTCAAAGGCATTTTCAGAGGCCAAGAGAAACAGGAACTATCCAAAAGTTTTGTTTTTTTAATGTGCAAATCAAAAAGTGTTGGATTTTCTTTCAACAGAAAAGCTCGAGTTTGAACTTCAAACAATTAATGGGTATAAATTGAGTAAATCAGCAACCTTTTTTAAAAGAAATGCTCCACTTCCTCCTTTAGAATATGTTTCTGTTCTGCTATATTTGCACAGTGGACATTTTTAAAGATGTAAAGGGAATAGAAGTTTATTTTTTTTGTACTTAAAAAAATTTAACACACGAGGATCCATCTGTGTTCACATAAATATCCGAATAGCTTTTTCACTGTAATAATCTAAGTACAGCCGTCCTCACTTGGAGACGGCCACCTTCTTGGTGACGCTAGCCCTCCTGCTGCCGCCGCCTCCTGCTCCGCCGACGCCGCCGCCCTGCCACAGCTGGCTGGGGATGGTGAAGGCGTCGACGCTCATCCCCATGGTTTTTGATGGGATAGAGCTGAACTGCTTCCTGTCGGAGCTGTATTTGAAGATGGACTCCACCTGGCCGGAGCTGACGTAGCGCGGCCCCACGCCCGCCAGCCGCACCAGCTCCTGGGTGTCGGGGTTCATGGTGTAAACGCCCCTGAACTGACAGTTGGAGTCGCGGAAGAGAATGAGGAAGTGGTTGGCGGAGCTCTTCTCCATTTCCTGGAGGAGCAGCAGAGTGAAGAAATTTACGTCTTTAATTATGATTTTTACACACCATCAGAAGAGTTTCTGTAAATTAAAAGGAAGAAGAAATTAAACCCCCCACCTCGACTATCTTGTTTTTCTGTGACTCGTTCACCTTTCCGGCCAGGCAGCAGCGCGACAAAGCGTTGTGAATAATGAACTTATTAGACTTGAAGCTTGGCTCTTTAAAGAGTTTTGGACCTGCAAAATAGAAAGCCATGACCAAAAGCTGAAAATTACGGCATTCAAACAAGTGATGTTTCCACCTTTTACTTTCTCCTTCGCTCACTAAGATCTATCTACAGTTTTTCTTTTTTCTTCTTATCAGTAGGAGTATTTTGTTTGTACTTTACCGCCAGCCTCAACAACTGACATCATGTCAATTTATTATTTTATAGATTTACATTCAGATGGGAAAAGTAGACGACTTTATCAACATCTTTAGGTGACATCTACTTTATCTCTGATTTATCCAACAAAAGAACTGATCAATATAAATGAGAGGAATTGTTTCCTTGGAAGGAAAAGTGATTCACATTTACCAGCAGGAGACTCTGACATGGTGCTAATATTCCTTACAACACTGAACACACGTCTGCACCGTTTACTGCTGTACCTGTGTATTCTGGGGCAGGCGAGGTCCCGTTGGAGCCAGACTCCCAGTCTTTGTCTCCGTTCTGATTTATGGGTCTGCTTGGGGTCACACATCGTGAAGGTGAATCAACACGGCTGCTGGAGGGAACACAAACAGCACAACGCTGAGCCTTCGTCTCATTACACGACCCGATTCATCTGGAGGAACGAGACCCGGGGACGGGGGGCCTCAGCTGCAAATCTTCCCTCTTTATTGAATATGGAAAGTAGCGTTTTGCTAAATCCGATGTGTTTACAGCAGTATTGTAAGTTATGTGTTGGGGCCATTGTTGATAGAAAAAAGAGGAGGAGTAAATTTACAGAAAAAAATGCAGGGACTTTCTTGAAAAAACGTGGAAAGTTTTGAGCTGAAAAAGTTCAAAATACATTATATGTACTTTGTTTTTGAATAATTGTTTACAGTAAATTGCAGAGATGTTCTTAGCCAAGATTTTTCAAGTTGTGATAGTTTGTGACCCTGTTGGCAGAAATTATATGCAAATTTCCTGTCCAATAACATTCCATGACCAAATCTCTTCAGTTTGAGTAACAAAAACGATGAAAAATCAACATTTCTATTTTTTATTTTTTTTTGCTTGAAATATTGACGTTGGAACATTGGGTCTTATTTTGAGGAAAAGACACAGTCTGACACGACGTCGTACCTCTGGGCTTTCTTCGTGGAGTCGTTGCTGTTTCCAGGCTCGTCTGTAGCTGCAAGGTTTAGCGAGGAGTGTGAGTAGACCTTTGTCAGCTGAGAACCTGAGGAAACAAAAGTTCAGTCAGTTCTAACGATTGATACATGCCGCTACTTCATTTTTTTTCTCCTTCTTCTTCTTTCTTATTTTACCAGCAGCTCCTTTGGCCGGACTCAGAGACAGCTTGGTTTCCTCCCGGGTCATGCTGCGAGGCCGTGAGCGGGTTTTCTTTGTGGCCGTTCGACCCGGGTGGTTGGTCGTTTTCTGCTTCAGAACTTTATCCAGGTCCTCCATGATTCTCAGCTGCTGCCGCCGCTCGTACTCCCCTCGCGTGAAGTCGTCACGGCGTGCTGGGGTGGCAGGAGGAGTGGGGGACGGCGAGGTGTTGGAGGGCGACGCCGCTCTTCTTTCAGAGGATGCTGGTCTGAGGACCAGAAGGAAGAAGGTTTACGTTACGTTAGCGGCTTGACTTGAAGTATTTAAATAACAGAAAGTCTGCAGTCGGTCCACCTGTTTTCTCTCTCCTGCTCATGCCATTGTCTCCTCCGTTTCAGCTCCTCTGTCCTCTTCTGTTGTCTTTCTAGCAGCAGAGCTCTCCGCTGAGCCATCTCCCCTTCACTGTGAACATCCTTCTGCAAACACACAAATGCACCATCATCCATGTAACTGCCAAAGTCCTAAAACGTGTAAAATGCAAAAATCTTTAACGGAAAACCAGGAGCCTTGAAGGGACGGTATTATATATTTTCTAGGCTTGTAGTGTCATTTTATAGCACAATCAAGTAACTTTGTTAACTTTAGTCGTTATAAAAATTTTATAAATATCAAACATGACTTTAAAGAAACTTGATTTTGAAATTTGTCGCCTTGAAACTGGGCCTCTGTCTCTTTAAGAAGCTCCTGCTCTTTCCTGCTCCCTGCTTTCTGCACAGCATCACAACAGTACTCCTTTAATATGCCATTTACAACCGTCTGCAATGAGAAGTACTTTGTAGTTTTAATAATTTATTGAGCTCAATGCACACTTTGATAATTAGCATCAACTGGAATGCATGTGTTGATTGAACTGAAATGACTTTTTTTTTGCAAAGTGCCGCGAGGCAACATTTATTGTGAAATGGTGATATATAAAAATAACTGAATTGAATTAAATAGCTTTCTTTATATTGAGATTAAATTAGTCACTGGTTGGTTGCACTGGATTTTAGTTAACAGTATCTTTTCAGAGTTTTATTTGTAAAACAAAATGTTGAAAATCAAGTTTAATTTTCCTTAAACCTTATAGTTATGAATCAGTCTGCATTGGCCTATCATATGCTATATGAAATAGGGAACTACAAATTCTATGTTTTGTTTTTCTGTTCTTATTTATGCTTGGAAAATACCTAAACAAACTCTGTACATGTAGCGAGTAAACAGGGACTCAGGGAAACAATGAAAAGCAGAGAGTTTTAGAAAACTACATTTGTTCCTGAGCTTTCAGATATGCTGAACTGCTGTGATTTTGTTGCTGTGCAGCATTTTAAACACTAACCTTAAAGAAGAACCCGACTCCTCCTCTTGTCCCGTCTTCTTCTTTCTTCTCCCCACCTGGTTCTGCTGCCTCGGTGAATCCACTGCGCTCCTCTGCTGGTTCTGTTTGTGCTTCTGGCCCATCGCTGCCCTCTGCAGCTCGATTAAGTAGGTTTGTTGCGTCTTGCTGTTGAGGAACTGGTTCTCTTGCAGCCTCCGCAGCAGATTCTGTGTGGTCACTCATGGAATCAGAGGAAAACTCCTGGCCCTCATCAGTTGGTTCATCGCTGCCCCCTTCTGGCCCTCTCACAGATGACAGGGACACCTCAATCAGGCTGCAGGGCTGCCTAGGACCGTTGTCTCTTTCTCCTTCACCTCCTGCGCTGAACGCAGCAGAAAGGGACAGTGTGTCGCTCTCAAACGAGCACTCAGAAGGAGCGCCGGAGCTGCTGCCTCCAGCGGCCCTCGACCTCTCTTGTCTGAACTGAGGCAAGACCGGCAGTGCTCCAACGGACTCTGAGTCCTCCTGCTCCAGCTCCAGGCTGAACTGGGTGGGCGTCTCACTCGAGCCTGTGTCTGAGGTGTTCTCATCAGGAGGAGGCGGCGGAGGCTGCTGAGTGGGCTGAGGAGGCTCCTGAGGGGTCCGAGGTCCACCGATGCGGAAGGAAGACGATGTCTGGACTTGACACTTGCTGGGAGAGACACGGCGCAGGTGCGGGATGGTGTCCACGTTCTGGGTTGGCATCAAAACGCGGTTGAGCGGAGGGAACTTGAGTTCAGAGGGCCGTGGGTGGGGCTGGTGGTGGTGGGGACGGGTGCTGTGTTTGGGGCTGCGAGGAGAGGAGGAGGAGTGGAGCTTGGTTCGAGGAGCTGGGCATGAGCTGGAGATGATCGCTTTGGGAGAGGCGGAGGAGGAAGGAAGGTGGGAGCGGCGGGATGGGGAGGAGGCAGATGGGGTGTTGGAAGCAGCAGGGATCACCCAGGCCTTAGTGGTGCTCCTGGAGGGAGTCCTGGTTGGTGTTCTTGGTGGCGTCTTTGTTGGTGTGTGAGGAGGAGTTTTGGAGCTACTTCGTGGGGTGGTTTTGGGCGTATTCCTAGGTCTTTGGTTGCTCATGAGCTGCTGCTGCTGTTCCGTAAGTTTCTGCATGTCTTTTTGGAGAGACTGCAGGGCTTCACTCAACTTCTGCACCACCTCATTGTATTCCACGATGACACCCTCCCCTCCTTTCTCTGTGCCTTTTTTTTCTCCCATCTCTGCTCCTTTTTCTTTCTCACCTGCTTTCTTACTGTCCACAGAGAAGGTGACCTGTTTCTCCAAACGAGGAGGGTTGGAAACGGGCGGCTTGTCTTTCTCCGTCTCCTTCTCCTCCTCCTGTTTCAGTTGCTCCTCCATTCGAGTCAGACGCTCCTCAAGGGTCAAGCCATCCTCTTCTGCGCCCTCCACTCCCCCCTCGCCTTGCTCTCTTTTCAGCTGAAGGAAAGCATTTTTTCCAAGTCTCTGCCTGTGCCTTGCAAAAATAGCTTCAATGCGTTTCTTTTGGGCCTCGATATTTTTGCGCTTCTCTTCAAGTCGGGCACCCAGCTCCCAGGCTTCAGAGCCCGGCTCTGGCCCTCTGGGACCCGGACTCCCCTGCTGACTGAACACTGGTGTGGAGGGAGTGTATGGAGTGCCTGGGGTTGGGGTTGTTGGGGTCGGAGCAGAAGTCAACTCTTCCCCGGGAGTGGCGGGGTGTCTCCGTCTGTTGTCTCGGCGCTCGGCGAAGCTCGTCATGCGTGGGCTGCTGTTGCTGTGACTCTCTCTGCCGGCAGATGGCCGAATATTCCCGGGGGCGTTTCTCGGAGCGTCATCCGATGCTTCGGATGAGTCAATGCTGCCATCTCTCAAGACAGAGTCATCGTCACGCGACATATCAGAGTGCTTTCTTGATCTCTCTCTCCGACCTTGTCTTTCAGCACTCCCAGCATCCCCTCTGACCGGTCGGTACTGGACGCCAGAGCGACAGGGAGCTGAGCTGCTGAGCAGGGGGCCGTCCTCTTCAGGGGAGTGCAGAAAAAACCCTGCAGGAGCTCCCTCTGGGCACAGCCTTGGCTCCGGCCGGCTTGTAAACCCATCTCGTCCACTCTTCTCAGTCGGTCTTCCCTTCTTCCTATCTTTGTCACCGGGTATGTGAACCACCTGCCGGGCCTCCTCGATGGTCGGCAGCTCTCCCAAAGGTGCCGTTTGTGCATAGGGGACCCAGGAGGAACGCTGTGAAGGGGCTGAGGCGCTGACCAGGTGGCTCAGGTCCTCTGGAGGGCTGAAGGGGACGCGAGTCATCCCTGCTGCCGCTGCCGGTGAGCTCAGAGCCGGGATGCCCGTGGCGAGGTTGTCGGTGCTGACAGAGCGAAAGATAGAATCTATTGGGTTTCCCATGACAATGTCAACATCACTGTCCAGGCCGAATGGGATGCTGAAAGTCACTGCTGACAGAGGACGACTGCAGAGTGGTGGGTGATGACACAGAGATGGATGCCAATGAGCGTTTGAGAAGCAGAAACCACAGAAGCCAACATAAGAAGAGTAAAGAAATTAAAATACGAATACGACACGTTTACAATACTAAAACAAAAAGCTTTCGTGTTTATGTACCTGATTTGTTTCTTTGTCCAGCTCTTGTTTTCTGCAAAGGGTCGTTGAACACAATCAATGAAAGTGTAAGAAAGTGTACAGTGCTGCTGGGATGCAAAGTGTAGATTATCATACCTGGAGACACTGGGGAGGAGATGGGCACAAAAGGCTGTTTGAAGATGAATGATGGAGAGCCACTACCAGAGAAATAACAGAGTTAGAGACATGCGATTATTTAGCTTTTAGCATTTCTGAGTGTTTACGTTTAACAGACAAATTTACTGATAGCAAGCAAACATGATAAACATCTCTTAAATAACTTGAAATAGAAAAAGGTTTAATATAATCCCTTTACATTGACTCCCTTTTAGCACAAACTAGACTTCACTCACACCTCAGATTTGAACCTAAATCTACGAAACTCTCTTTTCAGGTTACTCCAAATGTCCTTGTAGAATCTATCTATGCAAATGACAGCAATGGATGTCAAAACGTGAGAAGTCCAAAGCCTCGGCTATACGTTCGCACGTGAAATGCCTTGATAAAATTAGAACACGTAGAACCTTGAGCAGACTTTTTATTCCCTCATTTGAGGTAAAACATCATTCACTGCAGCTTTTATTTTAACAATGGATGTCTCAGCAAACCATAGCAGAAGTGCATGTCTAATTCAATTGTATTTACTAGTTTTCCATCATTTTAGAGTAACAATCGCATCTATGTGTTTTTATCAATTGCAAATGATTTTGCAATGAAATGTTTTCCAATACCAAATGCCTCAAGTGTGTCTAACAGGAAGCTGGAAGCTGGTACCTGTTGCTGTTCCCGCTGACAGGACTTGTACAGTCAAGTAATCCTGAGACATCTAGAAGATACACAAACAAATACAGGGTGAGTCTTACCGAAACGCACGTAGCCATGATTAAAACAAACGAGGGGAGATGGAGGCACTAACCTGTGAGGTCAATGGGTTGGATGGGCTTCACAAAATCAGGTTTCTTCACCTCAAACCACTCCAGCAGCTCTGCTATGAAGCTCATCATATTCAGCTGCAGGGGAATGAATAGTTACACTCCCATTTATTACAATGCTGTCGGGCTAAATGATAAATACTGCTGATTGCCATTATCCAAAGAGCACAACAAACAGCATTCCCACTGAATCCTATGCTAAGGTCTCATGTTGATTGCTAACTAGCGGTCGCTAAGTGATCATTTCTTCTCCGTCCCGGTGCGTCTAAAAAGCTATAAGTCGACCACATCTCACCCGACTGTTGTTCTCCAAGAGGCTTTTCGTAAATACAAACATATACTTGAGAACATCTACACTCTTTCCATCTATAAAGCACTGTGCAAACATTTTAGATTTTTTTTATACTTTGATGTCTACTTAGCCCTCCACTTGTTCACTTTCCTCATTTATTAATAGATAAATGAGGAAATAGTTAATTTCAACATTAAGGAAATAGCCAGCTGCTAGGAATAAGTGGAAAGGCACCCAAAGTTCAAAATGTGAAAACAGTTAGAAAATTTTGAAAGACAGCAATACCTCTTTAAATGATTAAAGGAAAGTCTGGCATTGCTAGCTTAGAAACTAGCATAGAAACAAAAAGAGAGCTAGCATAGCAACAAAATAATTAGAAATCACAGATGACACAAGATCTTTGCAGAGTGCTTTATATTTGATATCTAGCAATATCGTCATCACTGTGAAAGATCTGTATGCCTACATGCAGCGCTGGTGGAGCGTAAAGTAGGTCCTCCACAGCCAGGGGGCAGCAGCTCTGTAAGTTGCTCTCACAAAACTCCTTGATCAGCTGCAGATTGTAGACGCTGTCAGCCACAGACATGGTGTCCTTCAGACAAACATCTGGAACCAGAGCAGACAGGAACACATGAAGGTGTGCTTTATGGTGGTAATTCATGTATTATGTTGAATTTATAATCGTTTTAAACCTTTTCATTATTATTCTGACAAAAACAAAAACTTACAGAGTAAATTTTGTCTGCTTTCTAGTGCAAATATCCCTGTACACTTGAAATAAGACAAAACGAATAAGTAACTTTTCAGCTAGATATAGGAACTTGTTATAAGTAAATAATTCTTTAATACTGATGAAAAAGTACTAGTTAGCAGATGTAACATGGCATTTCATCCATGTAATAAGTGGAATAATCTACCAGCAGAACTAGTCAACATTAAGGAATTATTGACTTAAAACAAGTTTCTACACCTTGCTGTAAGTTAATTTTCTCTTATTTCAAGTGAACAAAGACCTTTGCACTAGAATTCAGACCAATAATACTTTAAATAATTTTGCCTTTTTGCAGTGTGTACATGATCAGATGTTGGCCAATATCTATTTTCCTGTTGTCATTGCTTGACTTCTATAAACACATAAGTTTTAGTTGAACGGTATGTTTTCCTATCTTTCTTAGTTTGATGTTTGGCCAAAAGAAGCAGATTTTCCAACATGTTATTTTTTTCCTTTTCATATAACATTCCTTGTAAGATTATGTTACTGCAAGAAACCATGATTGAGTCTCTTATTTTTGATTTGTTAGACTTTTAACTGCAGTGTATGTTCTTGTTAGTACCCTCTAGAGGTAGCAGGCTGGGGCAGTAGTAGTGTAGAACAGCAGCTATGGCGCAGCCGTTAGACAGATCTTTGACCGCAGAAACCAAAGGGAAAGTGGGAGTCAGCTTGGACTGCACTTTGTCCTTTCTATAGCGAATCTAGAGGAGAACAACACAGGACAGCAAAATATGTTTAGACAGGGAGTTAAAAAAGGAAGAGCTCCCCCAACAGACACAGAAAGACGAGCTCAGACAGGACAGGAGACAGTTGTGTTGAGCACAAATACAAGTACAACTTTGAAGTAGGCTTAAAAGAAGCAAACAAAATAAAGTACAGGGTTCCCAGGCAGTCTGGGAGAGTCTGGAATTTGTTTAAAGTTATTTCCAGGAAAGTAGAGAACTCTAAAAATGTGCGGAGTTAAAAATACTTTAGCCTAGAATGTTGGCCGTGTGGGAATTAAAGGTAGGAACCCTGTAAACATGAACCAGCCAGTGCAAGCCTTCCATCGCATGAGAACCAAAAGCAATGACTAAAACTGTGAAGCCAGGCAATTTGAAGTTAGAAGAAAATCCCACACAAACAAAGCACAAGCCGCATTTGATAAATACAAACATACACACACATACACCAACCAAATGGCTGCCGGGCAAAGCTCAATCGTGAAAAGAAACGGTCATGAAAAAAGCCTTGGTTAGAAAAATGTGTGTGAAAAACGTGCTATCCAGCATCCATGCAACAAAAACAGAAAAGTTGGACCGCTTCTGGTAGTTTATAGTCTTTGAAATTAAATTAAAAAGCCGTGATTGTTACTGCTTAGATGGTTTATTGTCCAGGTGAGACAAACAGAAAGAAAAAGATGTCGCATGACTTTAAGTGCATTGACTGTAACTTCTGCCGCATTGTTGGAGGAGGTTGAAGATGTTCCATCATCAAACATCGACGATCTGCCTCCTTTAGCACGACTTTCCAACACATGAGTGGGAGTGAGCAGTGCTGAAAGCAGATGATTTAGATCCCAACCGTCCCCAACCTCGGGGTTGGAGAGGCTGTTAGTGCGGAATCCTACGGTGGCCACTTCAACGGTTCGCTAAACCCAACTACAAGTTCAAAAACAAAGTGAACTAAGCAAAATTACAAACTACAAAACACAACGACATCAGCAAAACAGTGGAACTAGGTCCCAATAGGAAACTTCTGATTGGACGACACCACTTTCAACTTCAGGACCAGAAGTTATTCTGGGTTTTGTGCGTTTGTTGAAGATATGAATGCTAACGTAGCCACAGGTATCCAAGAATATTTTGAGTCAGGACATACTATGAAACTCAACCTTGTTCTTTTTCGCAGCTTGGGCAAAACATAGCGCTGTGACTGACTTTCCGTCTATCTAAACAAAGATTATTTTACGGTTCTAAAGACAGAAGTGGAATCGTCCAGTCTCTACTGTTTGGCTAATGTCGTTCTGTTTTCTTAATTTGTGCATGTGCGTAGTTAATGTTGCTGTGTTTTTCAATATGTGGTTGTGTTTTTAAATGTGTAGGCGTGCTTAGTGGTTTGTTGAAGTGGTTTGCACTTGAGGGCCACCGTAAAGGTCAGTCAGTCGGGTCGAAGGTGAGTGGTGTGGCGATGGATCGGTGGGTCAGTCGGATGGGAGTGAGAGAAGAGCGAGGTGTAATACGTTACCACAGGAGGCTTATTCCCCGACTCCTTCAAACAAAAAGCGATAGCATGCTGGATGGGGAGGGATGGCAGAGAGAGGGAAACAGGCATAAATGACAAGGGGGCCGGTCACTATGGAAACCGCCACACCACAACATGGCTCTGCTCTGAAGGCGGAGGAGGAGAGAAGAAGAGAGGTAGGTACTGGGCCATGCGGAAGTATTCAGACCTTTTGAGCTTTTACACATTTTGTCACATCATAATCACATTTGGCCAATGACAGAGGCCAATACAAAGTGGGATATATTTATAAAGCTGAGGCAAAAATGATTTAAGGGTTTGTAATGTGACAAATGTGGAAGAGTTCAGAGGGCATGACTACTTATATTTCACCTCCATCTTCTCTTTCCAACACCCCCATTCTCTCCCTCGACTCACTTAATCCGATGATTGAACGTAGACATCAGAAACACATTTACAAGCATCAGTTTGTAACAAAAAAGCACCTACAAATCACGTAACACAAACAAATGCTCCCTTTAACTCCTCAGAGGATGTTTTAACTGTAATGATCCTTCACAAATAAAATAAAATAAAATAAAATAAAATAACTATTTCCCAGGAGGACACATAGGAAATATGTGCGACATTTCCAGCAGGCACAGTAAGGTCAGCCACAGCAGACAGACAGTTTCAGAGACACGAACAGGACAAGAGAGGAGGACACTTACGGGGACTAGTTTCCAGTACCAGCGGTTGGACTGGCACTGCCGGGAAGCAAAGAAAGACAGACAGGCGCACAGGGGGAGAAAAGACACAAGCAGACCGAAGCCGCTGTTAGAAGCTGCATCGTCGCTAAATGTTAGCAATTAGCAATAGTAAGGAGCTTTTGTTATGGTTTTTGGCCCGGCATTAGCTGTTAGACAACCCAAGCTGCGTTTCCATTGACCATACAACTGCGCAATTTGACGTTTTAAAAACGAATTTGCTTAATGAAAACACGGCAATTAAAAATAAAATTAATAAGTTTTGGCACTAGGTTAAGCGATTTTTTTTTTCTTTTTGCAAAACTGCAATGAAAATTTCTTTTTTCGAGTCGCACAAGTCACGTGATCAACAACCGGATGTTGCCGTTTGCGCAAACCGTGAACGACAGGAAGTGACAGGAGAATGATGGCGCTGTATGTTTTTTAATGACTTATTATTGCGTGAAGAAACTTACTCAGGTGTGATTTTAATTGTGTTTTCTAACTTAATGGAAACACCACAATTGCGAATTTGTGGGGGTTTTTTTTCGATGTTAGCGGAATATTTGCAAAGTTTTGCACACATTTGTAATGGAAACGCAGCTACAGTGTGGTTAGAACAGTGTTTGGTGATGGTTGGGGTTAGCAGAGGAAGGCCAATGAAGGCATTATGCGACTGATCTGTGAACATGCTTTTGTTTTTTTTGTTTTTTTGTTTTTTACCGATTCTTGAACAGGCTGCAGATCGGTGCATGTTTGTGACTTGGGAAGCTCCTCTTCCTCTGTGCTTTCTCTTAACTTCTGGTTCAACTGAAAGTGCAAAACACATGAGAAACAAACACAAAGTTATTACCAAAATAAGAAGAGCATTCTTTAAATCCATCCATCTATTTGTTGACATTCCTTTCCACTGTCGCCATGTGCTTTCAGAGGATGAGGGATTAATGCAAAATCAATGAGAGCATCAACTACAGGCTTCCTTACACAACACCTGTTACCAGTTGGGCTTTTATGATCAACTAGTTTTAAAGTATGAGATATAAATTCATAATGTGGACTTTAAAAGCCTCACCCGGTTGACCCAGAACAGCAGAGCGTTCTCCCACGGCGCCCCGACGCCGATCTGCTCCGCCTCGGCCGCCATCTTGACCTGCTCGGTCGTCTCTTTGGCAAACAGTGACATCAGCGAGTCGATGAGGGCCAGATGCGCTTTCTGCATCGATCAGATGGAGACAATCTGATCAGTACCGAGGGGAAACGGATCCAACACTGGCAGCAAACTGTTCGATGTTTTTGCTCTTTTATTGTTTTTACAAATCGATAATGATCAACAAAATTTTAATGTCAAAAAACCCTGCAATGTCAAAGTGAAAACGTATTTCTACAGGATGATGATTAAATAAAAATATTTGCATTAAGTGATTCACTTCACTAGATGTGGATTAGCAGAGAATATTTATTCAGTCACTCATTTTATGTTACCTGTTTTGAATTAAATGTCATTATTTTGTAGAAATCAGTTTCACTTTCATTTGAAGTTTTTTTTGTTGTCATTTTGTCAAATTTTGTTGATCACCTTTGATTTGTGAAAACAATGCAAATATTTTTTGTTTGCACTACAGCAGCATAATGTGAAGATGCACCAATATGAAAATTTGCGGCAATATCAATATCCAATATTAGTATTGCTAACCGATATTTACCGATATTATATGCGTGGACCGTCACAAATATCACATGATCATCCTCCTTTACTCCCCTCCAGAAACAAAGGGAAACATGATGGAAATAAATATTGATTGCAGTTTTATTGATCGGGCCAATAACGCTATGTTAAAAAATAACTAATATCGGCCGATACCGATGTTAATGCCAATATATCGCGCATCCCTGGTCTATTATGCAACGTTACACACTGACTTTGATACAGTTGATGTCATAACAGTAAATGTTTACATAAATGTAATTATTTATAAATATATATTCAACTCTTCCTTTTTTTATTTCTCTTCTCTGGAAACGTAGCACACTCAGACGCACCGTGTTGATGGGGTTCTTGCTCAGGTCCTCCTCGGTGACGTCGGCCTCCTGCACCTTCGGGCAGAACCCTTTCTTGGTGAGGAACTGCAGGAGAGCCGAGTTGTCGGCCGGGGGCCCCTGCGACGCTGGATCGGGGCCCTTGTGTCCCTGAGCCAGCAGGGCCTGGGTTCGACAGTAGATCTCTGGGGAGAGGAGCAGCTTGGCGACGGACGGCTTCAGGTGCTCTTCTTCGTACTGGTCCCTGTACAGCGGCTCCCGGAGCTCCACTGGGACGTTTTCTGGAAACGTAAAGAGAACCTGGAGTCAGACGGTCCGTCTGGATGCACTACTTTGAAATAGACCAAACCTCTAGTCAGATTTAGGATCCTTAATCAAAAGATGATCAAGGGCTACAGGGGCTTGCAAAGGTATTCATAAGCCTTGGACTTTTCAGCAGCTGTATTTGTACTGAGATTAGGTTACACACAGGTGGTCAAGCAACATGTGAAGGCAACTCAGCAAAATGGGACAGGTGTTCTATTATTTCATTCGTAAAAAAATTTAAAAAAGGTAAAAAAAAATAATTAATTTTTCAGTCCACAGTTTTACACCACTTTCTGTTGGTTTTTCACATAAAATTCCATTGAAATATATTCATGTTTGTGGCTGTAAAGTGACAAAATATGGAAAAGCTCAAGGACTATGAATACTTGCATTAAGTTGTTTTAGTTAAAAGCAAAAAACAAGATAGCTGACGTGACACAAGAACATTTTCTTGAATAGGCTAAACATCTGGGCTTCGTAAAACACGTCTAAGGAAATATTTGAGTGATTGCAATGATTTTAAGAGTATGATGTAAATTCAGACTGTTTACCATACAGTGCTGGGAAAAGAGACGGGAAATGATGGAAGGTTTTCTTCTAATCTTTTGGGGAATTATTAAAGTAGGTTTTTGGTGAAACACATTTCATTTACTGGTTCTTACAGAGATACAATGAAATATCATTGGCTCATGGAACTGTGGACACACAAACTAATACAAACTCATTCTGAAACAAAAGAGGTGATTTGTTGATGTATTAAGATTTATATCAGTCAAGAGACTTCCTGTTTTGTCCTTGTTAGCTAACCGATAAATAAAGCTGAAGCTGAATGATGATGACATCATGCCTACTAAGGAGAACGATACACTTTGTGCCTGAAAAATGAAAGATAGCATAAAAATTTGAATGAGTTCATTAAAAATGAAAAAATCTTCATTACAGCTGTTTGAAATAAAGGTACTGATCTCTCATTTTATGCCAAGCAGTTTGGTGCAGATAGAGGAAATGTTTGACCTTTCTGCAGATATGAGACGTAAAAAGAAGAAAAAAAAAAGGTCAACTCTGCATTGTTCTCTGATAAGGAAATCCCTGGTGAGGCTCTGCTGCAGGTTGGTGCACATGAAACTGCAGCATTACTGCACTAGAGGATGTAGAAGAAAAGGAAAGATAAAAACCAGAGTAAGTTCTGGAAAAAGCCTGAGGCGTTTTTCCTGAAAGCGGGAATTAGGTGACGGTAAAGTCAGGAGAGGATAATGTCATCATGTGCATGAACAGCTCAACTCTGATAAGACAGGCAGAGAGAGAGAGCAGTCATCTCAGACCAGTATGAGTGGATCTTTTCATGCTCTCTTCCACAGCTGACCCACATTCCTGTTCTGGATGATCCTTAAAACTGGAAGGAAATGAAACCTCAGACTCTGCAGCTCTTCCAAAACAGCTGCTGTTTTGTGTCTGAACATGATATCTAACGAAGCCAAGAAGTGATTTGATCTTTCCTGATTTGGGTGGCGTTCCTCATGTAAGCCCTGCCTTCCCCTCATCCTCTGACCCTTCATCAGCAGGACTTCACAGCTGAGTGACACGATCCGGTGAGGGGCGGTGAGAGCGGAGGTGGGGGGATGCTGTCTTGCTCTTTCTGCTGCTCCAGGGAGGAAAAGGGGCCTTTGGTCGCCATGGAAACCATGCAGCCATTTGTCCCGATCAGGGCTGAAGCAATGAGACGGGACTGCAGAGCAGGGGCCATGATGTAAACAACACTAACAAGAGATAAGTTACATTTTGAGGCATTGCAGGAAAACACGCATGTAGGAAAACGAACACGTTTTCATTCTCAGCAGGGACTGATTTGTAGATTGTAGATTGTAGATTGTAGACTGATTGTTTTCAACATGGAATTGTAGATTCCATGTTGTGGGAAAGTCTACTTTTCTCATTTTTAGATCCGCAAATTAAGGAGTGTTTTAATGTCACCACCAGCGCACATTTCTGCTGAAGCGCATCGCATTTCACTAAAGAAACTATAATTACAGATAAAGAAACGAGTTACGGATCTCGGAAATGAGATAAGATCTCATAATTACGCGAAAAGGTCCCATAATCACCAGGAGAGACTGAGTATTTACGCAATCTTTCCTCCAGACCAATCAGGTCTCCAAACATGGAGAAGAAATACAGTGACATCACCGTGTTACTCAGCAGAGTTTGGACCCTGAGACAAGCAGCCGATGATGAACGAAGGAAGTCTTTAATTCACAAGCTGACAAAGACAGAAAAAAAAAAAAAGCTCAGCTAGGTCAAACCTCAGATTTAGCTTCTATAATGTGCAGATTTCAGGCTTATCCACCCAAATACCAGCTGTCCCACTAATCTGTCACCCTCAGATGAAAGAAAATTGGGTAATTAAAGTCCAAGAACAGCCCAAGCTGCTGGAACAGCAGTGGGATTTTTCAAAATAAAGTCATGCTGGCCAAGACAAAAAGAAAAAAAAACATAAAATTTGAATTTGTCACTTTCACCAGTGAACCCAAAAAAGCTTTCATGGTCAGACATGCTATTTGATCACTACAACAAGCGGAGTGTTTGAATCAATCAAGGGTTAACTTACTAATCTCGCTGTAAGGCATGAGGGTGGTAGCATCATGCTGAGGATATGTTTTCCTGCCAGTAGTACTGGTGCATTACACATAAGGCTGTAGCGATACACTAATTGTATTGTATTGTATTGTATTGTAGTCATACAATACAATACAATATGCGATATTCTGCTCACGATACAATATATATCATGATATTCAACCAACAATACGGCTTGATGTGATACATTTATACAATTTTCTGAACGATTTTAGGGGGACAGAGTGATTTTGTCATTGTTCCATGGACTTGCATTAAATTAATTGAACTGATGGTGTCATATTGGTGTAATAAATGTTGTTTTTGTTATACATTTGCTTTGTTTAACTGTTAATTGTTTGGCTTTGTGTATTTAGTTATGCAGAAAAGTAACCTTTTTCATATCTTATTCACTTATATTAGATAATGCAATTAATCTATTTAATTTCATTATTTAATTAATTGTAACTGATTGTTTTAATACGTGACATTTTTAATAACTCATTTAACTCCTGGATTTGACATAAAACTCAAAGTAGGATTTAATATATCAATACTCATGGATGGAAAATCAATACTTCCTGGGGAAATGAAATATTGATCAATATCGTGTAATTGATAAAATTACACAGCCCTAATTGCACATGGCTGATGAAATGATAAAGGAGGACTTTTTCCAAAACCTTTACCTCTACCTTCGCTTAACTGGTCAAACAGCACAATAACCCCAAACACACATCAAAACTGCCATTTTGGGTAACAAAGGCTAATTAATATTACACTCCTGAAGGCCTCTGATCATAACCATATTTAAACTAACTATACTGAAAAACTGGTTCTCTGCCAGGATATAACCAATTTTAATAAAAACACTCACCCAGAATAACACAGAATTTGTGATTGCATCAAAATGTTCTCTCTCCAGTTTGCTTAAAGACTATATATTCATTTCGGCTGGACAAGAAATCAGTTACAATATAGACACACAATCAATATCAATAGCTAATACATCTGATAGAATATTCAATGTTCAATTTAAAGAATGTTCACTGAACTTTGACACAGCGGCACAGCATTCTGCTTTAGCAGCTCAACCTCAGTGAGGAAAGCTTGGTTGGCTGGCTGTCTGTGGTTGCCTAGCAACAACCCATTGAGTAACTTGGGTAGCAGCAGCTTCAGGTTTTGTCACCTTTACTCATAACTGCTTCAAAATAATAATAAAAAAATAACAGTATGAAGAGAAAACTGGATAAAACAGGAAAGACGATGCCACAATTTTGGCAATATTTCAGTTATTGATATCGCCAAAATTATTGACATTGAGTGATATGAAACGCTCATATCGTGATTTATCGTGATATTAAACTTGTCATCAGCACTACTCGTTTAATAGCTTAAACTAAAACATTAGATTCAGAAAGGACAGAAAAACGTGTTTCAATTAAAGATGTCAGTGTATGGAACAATCTTAGCAAGATAAAAAAAAACTAAATCTGTTTCTGCATTTAACAGAGCATTTGAAAAATCATTATGATGAAGGGTTAGCGTTGAATAAGCTTACGTTTAGTTGTGTATTTTGTAAGTCTTCCGAGCTGAATAGTTAATTGTCTTTTTATGCTAATAAAAAGTTAATTCATGATTTCTTTTACTTGTTATACTATTTATATTTATTGAGTGAATTAAATTTTAAAAAATGAATCAAATGAAAAATATGAAAAGAAAAACTGATTTTCGATCATATTCCAGGTGAGGAGGGTGGATGGACAGATAATAAATTAACCTAAAATGAAAACCAATGACGGATCGATACCACGTTCCCGATCGATAAGAAGAAAAACGTCAGCCAAGCATCAGAAAGGCAGAATGAAACGAGGCTGCAGCAGACTGCGCTTTATTCTGCGCGCGTGCATCTTGCAGAACAAATGAACGTGACATGCAGATTTCGAAAATGTGTCTCCATAGAGGTTTTTGCATTTATGGTAATTGATTTTTGTGGCAGATATTTCCTTAAAAAAAAAATAAAAATACTCCGTTTTCTCACCGTGTCACCTTCACTATACACCAGCACGCGCTCCCGCAGTAACCCCGCGTGCGTGCGTAACACTGACACAATTATGAAGCTCTGACCCATTTACAGCCATGTGCAGCGCACAAAACCCGGTTCCTAACGGAGACAGACAGAAATAAAGCATCTTCTGTTGGGACTGACTCAATATAAATAAATTAAAAACGCTCCACGGGCCTGACGGACTGACTCTCACAATGGGCTTTGTTGCATTGCAGCCCGTGCAGCTACTTCACGCATCACGGTCCACGGGAGGAATTTCCTCCTGAGAAGCCTTATTTTCACGCCTAATAATTGGCTGAAAGCCTTGCAGCAGTTCAGCGCCCCATCTACCGAAGGGGGGGGGGAGACGCCGGTAGGCCGCGGCGACAGGAGCAGCGTCAGTCCGGGCTTCTTCACTAAGGAGGACGCTGAGCGAAAAGATGCTCACGGTTTCCTCCCCAGAAGAACAACAACAGCAACAACAACAACTCAGCGCTCCATTTATAGCGGGATCAGGCATTAAAGCGCCCCACCCCAAGAGGCGCCCCCGGTGATGGGGGAGCCCGTACCTGCAGAGCCGTACGACTTGGACAGCAGCCACCGGACGCTGGCGCACATCCTGGCCCGGGCGAAGTCGTACTTGTCCAGCGGCTTGATCTCCGGCACCGTGAAGGTTTTCTTCATGGCGTTGGGAGAGTCCACCATGGCTGCGATGTGGAGGAAGAAGGAGCAGCAGCAGCAGCAGCAGCAGCAGGATGATGATGATGATGAGGAGGAGGTGGAGGTGGAGGAGGAGTGATGAAGGAGGACCCTGTGATGCAAACACGTCCTCTCACAGCTTAAGAACTAAAAATGTTTTAAAGAAATTTGCTGGTATACGTCACTTACCGTTGGAATTTATTAATAACCACTATATGTGGAAAAGACACCGATTCACTTAAATCAATGAGGCTCCACGCCCCCCGAAACGTCACATCTCTGACAGAAAGCAAGCAAAGCTCAATATCTACATCAAATCCTTTATTTTTGCTTCGTTGACGCTTATAGACGTCAAGTCGGACACTTTTTATTCTTTCTTTGTTTTTGTTTTTTTGTGTTCTTAATAAATACGAAACATAAACGCTCTCGGTGACAATTTAAAGATTTGGGATTGGGGAGATTCCCGTAGCAGTGTCTCGATTTCTCCACAAGAGGGCACCCTTTATCAAACACATCTTCCTGATTCACTACGATTTCTAATCGATTCATAATCAGTTTAGATCTTTAAAATTACTTACTATAAAGAGTGAACGACACAGTTTTAGAATTTTTATTACATTTAGAATAAAAAAACACATTTTGATGTCACTTTTCAAATATGCCTTAGTCTATAAGATCCATTCAAAACACGTGAATTAGACAAAATGTGAAAAAGTTCAAGGGTTTTTCTTTTTTGCTGATGGATTAAACAGAGCTCTGTGAGATGTTCAAAACTTTGAATAGCATAACATAATATTGTATCCCATTTAAACAGCTAGCTTCTTCTCTGACCCGTTTTATCCATGATGTTTAAGGTTCTCAAATAAACTTCACATAACTTTTACAGAACCAAGACGGCATATTAGGGCCATTGGACATAGAAAAGAAGAGGAATATTTCTGCAAAATAAAAAAAAAAATCTCAGAATTTTTTTTAGAAAAAAAAATCGCATCTCTGATGTTGAAAAACAAAAAGATTAATCCAAACATTAAAGTTTTTTTTTTCTAGCAAATTTTTAAACTTTTCAATCTTAAAAACATCCTTATAATTTCTGAGATTCATTTCTGAGATGTTCTGTATGCTGCACATGGCTGTAAATGGGTCAGAACTTCAATTTTACTGACACAAAACATTTGTGTCAGTGTTAAGTTTCTGGTGGAAATTGGAAATTTACTCTTTTTTTCTACCTACATTGGCCCCAATACGACGTGGAACTGAACATATTAATGTATCATGAGAACAAACTTTGACCACTAATCAGGTACTTTTGGAGGCAACTGGGGTAACATGATATTATTTATTGGTATCCGAGTAAAGGGGGCCTGAACACAAATGCATGTCACACTTTATTTTTTTATTTGAAAAAAATAAAATAAAATAAAATAAAATAAAATAAAATAAAATAAAATGGTGGAAAACATTCATTCCACTGTACCATAAAATCCCAACAAAACACATTTCTCCATTGCATTTTGGCACCGTTCATTACTTCATATGTAAGGTGCACATCCATTTAGAGGCCAAATTCGCTTTCAGTATCTTTAGAGCAGAAAACAGCAGCGTCAGCCCTGCAGAATGCAGAGGAACTGGTTTGTTCTCGATTCCTGTCAGCGCTCCGCGAGCGGGGAAACATCAAGGAAATAAAGTCAAGTGTCTCGTGGTCAATCTTTCCATCAGATACAGAGAAGGTGGATCTTTGAACGATTCTTGATGATGATGAGCGCATAATCAGACTCAGACAGGTGTAAAGGCTGACCTCAGGAGGATCTAGGGAGGGAAACCAGCTAACCGGACTGAGGTGAGTCGGTATCCTTCTGTAACAAGTTGATGTGAAACAGTTTTGTTTAAGAAAACGCTGTGGCTATTCTTGTGTTTGGATGGTAAATTGAGTCTTAAATTGAAAGTTGTCTCACTTTTTTTGCAAGCTTTAAATGTTTACTTCATGTACCTTTATGAAAAATTTAAGAAAGTTTGATTTTTTTTTTTCTTCTAACATTCTCGATTTTAGTTCAAATACATATATTAGCCTGGTAAAGAAACCAGCCCCTTAACCTACTCTATTTGCTTCTTACATAAGGTCTGAGCTCACTATCGCTTCCTGGAGGCGTGGTCTCAGTTGAGGTTTTAAATTTGACCCAATCACTAATCGTTTGGTTGTGACGTAATGCACCAATTCAACACTATTGCGGTAACCTAAAATTTACTCCCAAAGAAATACCTAATAATCGTCTTTAAAGAACGATTTTTACTATACCGAAATATTCTCGTCTGAAATGTCTTTTTTTCCCAGCTAAATAATCTGAATATTACTTCAACCAAAATGGATGTTTTATTTGATCTCTTAAAACAGAATTTGTATATGGGGCTAACTTTATCATTTAGCGTAAATATATTCATACCTCCAAACATTAACAAAAGCATATTTTCCAGATTGTATCATCTCCAAATATTTATATAGAATTCTTAAAACTAAATTCAAACCAGTAACTATTCAAATCATACCTGTAACCCTCGTGCACCGATTTGACTTTTAACATTATAAACTATTGCTTCCATGCAATTGTTTGTTGCATTTGTGTTTATAACCATTGATGTTCGGTTTAGTGTGTATACTGACGTCATAATTCACAACTTCTTCTATTCGCTGATTGGCTCGTTGAAATTCTTTTGGCGGGAATCCAAGCGAAGTAAAGTCCAGTCTGAGATGTGAAGAGAGATTATAATTGGCCAAGCTGATATATTATATCCCAATATGTTTATTTCAATGTGTGTGTGTGTGTTCTTTTTTTCATTATTATACCCAACTTACCTGATTTTTTTATTTTTTATTCCACAGACATGGGCAACTCCTCCCTGAAAAAAATCTTATTTTGGAAAAAGAAAAAGAAGTCGCCTCTTAGCAATGCCTTCAGAGAACTGAAGAGGGCGCTGCCAAAGAAGAAGAAGAAAAGCAAAAAGAAAAGCATTCTGAAACAACTTCACCAGGAGAAGTTGAAGAAGGACAAGAAATCCAAGAAGAAGTTTGCCTTGATACCTCTGACCCGAGACAAGAAGGCGCCCAAGTCGACAAAGATCCTCTCGCTCGGCAAAGAGAGGAAGAAGTCTGACCCAAACACTTCAGAAGGACAGAAGGAGAAGGACAGAGAGGGGCTCGCTCGAGTGGGAGACAAGATCAAAAAGACGTTCTCTCCGGAAAGCAAAAAGGAGCCCAGCCCCGAGCTGGAGGTTGCTCCTCTGAAAGAAACGCATGAAGGCAAAATATCCCTGCAGAAGCTGAAGGACATCATGAAACCCAGACGCCAGTCAGAAACCAACGCCAACTGAAGAAAAAAAAACAAAACTGGAATTTGAAGAAAAGAGACAAACATGTATTTAAAGCTTTTAATGACAGATTTATATCGTCACTAATGAAACAAAGGCGATGAGAGCTGTGGTAAAAAGTAGAACATTTGTGACGTATTAGCTTGTAAATGTCAGTTTCACTTCATATTAAATCTACTTAACCATTCATTTGCTTTATTTCTAGTCCTGGTTGCTGCACAGCTTGATACTAAAAATAAAATAAAGTAAAAGGAACATCAATTTGATTTTGAATGAAGCTTCTGGGATATTGGCACAAAACAGATCATCTCAAATTATCCCTTAAAAAAAGTTTTAAGTACAGAGACATATTAGGCAACAAAAACTTTCAGCGGCAATTGTTAGAAAAAGAAAAACACACAGAGGCCTTCACGAGCCAGCCTGATGTATAAAAACAGTTTTTAAAACTCAAACACTGCAACAGTATCCACAGGTGTTGAACTTTTCCCACATAAAACCCACAAAGCATAGATTTTACTGGGATTCTGTGTGAGAATCCAACATAAAGTCACATTATGTGACAAGAAGAAGTAAAATATGAGATTTGTGGCATCCATCTGAACTCCCAAACAAAATCAAATCCAACCGTTTCACTTCAAAAGTCACAATTAGTTAGCCTTTATTGAACAGCTGCAAGAAGAAAGTCATACGCAGCCAACATGCTCCATAAAGTCTATGCAAATGCACTTCTTGGTTATTTTTTAAAACATATTGTCATTTTGCAGTACTCTATGGTGATGCAGCATATAAAATCCCAGTAAAACACACTGAAGTTTGTGTTTGTAAGGTGACAAAATGTGTGAAAATTCAGAGGGTGTGAATACTTTTGCGAGGTGCTGTATTGGGATAAAAAAAAAAATGGTTTAAAACAAATTTTAAAATGTAGCTTCTAAAATATTTTAATCTGATAAATATGCGAGTCTAATTCTGATAAAATCTCCCAAATAAAAAAAATAAATAAAAAAACCTAAACCATTTAAAAAAAACAACAACAAACAAATCCAGTTCTTAAGCTGTAAAATAAAAACAGTAAAAAGGAGAATTCCTTCCTCTGCAGGATCAATGTTAGATTAATAACAGCCACGGCACGAGACGGTTTCAATACAGTTTTAGGCACAAAAAAAGTGATAAGTTACAACGTTAACTATTTACAGTTAATGGCTTGCTTTATAAAATAATCTCTGGTGCAAACAGACGTCATCATCTCCAAGCTACGTCGCAAACATTTAGCTGCCTTCTGGTAGAAAGAGCGGGAAACGATGGAGGGGAAAAAAGTGTTTCATAAAATGGCTAATTATATCTGGATTCTTTGCAATGTGATGAAAATGTTATCTTTTACATGAGCTCCGACTTATGAAATCAACGTGAGAGAGCAAGTATTAAATGTTCCACAAAGAGTAATTCAAAGCAGTTTTTAAGCTGTTAAACTGTTTTTCACTTTAGCAATAATGTTTCTAAGCTACAGGAAGAGAGGTTGACGAGTTGATGTAGCAGCCTTTGCACACACAGTGTGGCAGCGCTTACATTGCATTGGTCTTTTCCAAAAATGGCCACCTTAGTAACAGTCCTTTCCCTTCTTCTGCACGCCATCATGCTGTTCTTGGTGCTGATTTGTGGAGAGCTTCTTCTCTGAAGACCGAGATAAAACCGGAGTGCAGCTCGCATTCAGAAGCAGTTCAAGTCTATTAAGAAAAGTATTGGAATCACTCGGATTTCATGTCCGTCTGCCCGTCAGAGGCGCACCATCTTCTTTCAAAGCATTCGAACATCGGTAGATACCGTTAAGGGGGCGTTTCAGGTTGTGTCATTGAAGCTGTCTGAGGCGGCGGCGTGATCCTCCGACACGTGATTCATGAGAGGCAACCCGTTGGCCTCCGCCGCCTTCCGGATGGTGCGAAGCCTCGACTCCTGCAGGCAGAGAGCAGGAGAGGCGAAAGTAGAGGCAAGATGGAAAAAAGAAGGAGGAGGACCGGAGAGGAGAAATAATGGGTTGTTTGCAGAAGGGTGAGTGGAGTGGAGAGAAAAAGAAAGAAAAACAATGGAGAGGGAGTTAGTCGAGTCCAAACCAGCAAAAAGAGGCAAAGAACCCAAGAAGAGAAAGACATTAAAAAAAACAAAACAACCCAACCAAAACAATAGCTAGAGAGTGGCGTTTTTTTCTTTTAAAATACAGTCTTCCCAGGGTGTTATGTCACAAGGGGGCGCCAAGAGCAAAAAACAAAAATCTTTAGTTTATGACAGTTATCATCCATCCATCCATCCATCCATTTTCTGAACACCCTTGTCCCTCAGTGGGGTCGGGAGGGGTGCTGGTGCCTATCTCCAGCTAACGTTCCGGGCGAGAGGCGGGGTTCATCCTGGACAGGTCGCCAGTCTGTCGCAGGGCATGACAGTTATCACCGTTATCCAAAACTAAACTAAATGGTTAAATGGTTTAATCTGGACTGTAATAATAGTTTAATCATACATATTAAAACTAATCCAACCGCATCTGGATTCAGAACCAAATTTGACTGAAACGAGAACAAAACCCAAAATAGTTGAGACTGGCTGAACATCATGGACTGAATAACAGATCACAGACATTTTAAAGTTCTTTGTCATCCTCAGTGTTTCTTATTAGATAATAAAGTTATTGTTTTCACTGAGCTGTGCGTTTGTTTTGTTGCAGCATGTCATAAAAAAAAAAGATTCAAACATTAAAATTTACCAACCAGAAGTTTTCGTTCATTTTATGCAGATTTTATGTGACAGACCAACGTAAAGTCAAACTGCAACGTGGAAGGAAAGCGAAATGGAACCGGTTTTCATTTGCTTTACCAATAAAAACTTCAAAACATTGTCGTGCGTTTGAATTCAACACCTCCCCCTCCCTGCTGAATCATCTGCTGCTGCAGTTACAACTACAACTTGTTTTTCTTTTGTTTATTTTGGAGGGGCGTTTATACCAGCTTAGCACATGAATTCACTGAAAGAAATTTGGTAATTCTTTTTTTCACAAAACCTGTCAAACTCAGTCAGAGAGGAAGGAGAGCATCTTTGAAACAAACGTAAAGGTTTCGCCACAGATTCTCAACAATGCTTTGGATCTGGACTTTCAAAAGCATAGATATAATTTAATGTAGAGGTTCAAATGTCTCAGGGTCCGTCTCAGTCTTTTGCAGCGTCTGCATGATGCTGCCACTACCATGATTCACAGCGGACATGTGAAACCGCCTTAAAATTAAAGTTAAAAACTTTTTCAATAAACTGCACGACTTCAGTGTGAGATATTTATATATGTAACAAAAGAAGTCCTAACCAAACACAGCAGGCGGACAATGAAATAAAAACACACACGTAGCCATGTTGGACATTTATTTTCAATAGTTGTAATGTTTTTACAAAAATAATATGAATATAAATGAAATCCCAGCACCATCAGTAAAATATTTCTATATATGTATATATAAAAAAAGTATATATGCGTTTTAATGACTTAACTGAAATATAGACAATCATTTTGTGTGGCTTTACAAACGTGGTTGTCATAAATGAATTATAGTTTTCTTTAAATTGCATGAGGGAGTGCAGATCTTGCCAACAAAAGCACAACGGAGGACGAGAGATATTCGTCTTTGTCCAGCCTGGACATTGAGCAACAACAACAAAAAACACAGAAAATATTCTCCTGGCGCTCTTACGTCAACATGTTGATGTGGACACAGACGAGATACGCGCAACTGCATTTTCCTGCTGGTGTTGCGTGAGGGCATATTTACAACGCACATGCCGGAGTATCAAGTCAGAGGATGTGTGGCAAGAAGCGTGACCTGGTATAAAACCCCGTAAACATCTGGATCAAGTTAAGACACTACAACAAAAGAACACAGAGACACACACACACACACACACACACACACTCAAACACTGCACTGATGAGGCAGAAATGTTGTGGTGACGATCAACTAATTAACATTAGCATGAGGCAGAGGAATGCTTCCAGGAATTTGGGTGAGTTTAGCAAATAAAAAAAAAAAAAAAAAGAAAGCAGTAAAGCCCTTAAAAGGTCTAATCAAAGTCTCTCCGGACTTTTTCTGCCGGGAGAAAACATGTTTATTGAATTGGGTCAATGTGAACTGTATGAGATGCGGATGGAAATATTACTACAAGGCCGTCTGACTAATCCCGACAGTGAATTACTGAGGCCAGTCGGTACTTGCAGAGTAACTGAATATCAACAGTAGAATGTACTGAACGTACAGAAGATCACTGGGATGGTAAAAACCCTAGAGCGTAGCACTCTAACATGCAGACATGATGCAGAAAGCGATCCTGCAGGTGTGACAAAAATGTGGATGGGGGACATTCCGTGTACAAAATAAGTTCAAAGAAACTCAAAATAGCCGAGTTTCCATTGCAAATGTATGCAAATCTTTGTCTATATTCTGCTAATGTAACAAAAAAACAAACAAAACAAAAAAAACACTACAATTTCGCAGTTCCATTTAGTAAGAAATAAAAGTAAAATCTCCTATGAATAAGCTTGTTTATGAGACAAGTCATTAAAAATCATGGCAGCGATGGATGTAAACAGTTCCATGAAAATAAACAAGGTGACGTCTGCATGTTCGCGGTGAACAACAGGAACCTCCCCACTGTTAGAAACTTCCAGAAAGAAACCTGTTTTACTTACCGATGCATATCAACTGACAGAAAAGCAGACTTCGGTAAGCATAATGCATAATTGTTTTCCTATCAAGCCATATAGTCCGTCATAGGTTCATGCTCTCCTGCACATCATAGCAGCATTGAGAAGTCAATAAAGATGCAAAAAGTCGACACATACTTTACAGAAAGGCTGATGGGCTCAGATGCTTCGCTAATCAAGCTGAACAAAATGGAGCCAAGGCAAGTGGACCAGGTCGCGAATGGAGCGGATGAACAGATCACAACAATGAGGCTAAACGCGAGGCGACAGGTGGAGAGTTATGCTAAAACTGAAAAGCCTTCAGGATGTTTTGTTGTTCTCTTACAAAGAACAGAAACACCCATCTTCTCACAGGAGAGTCAATATTTCCACTGTGAAACTGCTTTTCACAATTTTATCAGAGAATTTGCGACTGAAACATAATCTTTGCATTATTTTATGCCTCCAGATGAAAACCATTTATTCTGTTTTTTTTTTTCAGCCAAGCTGATAAGAAAAAAGGAAATGACGTCAGCCGTGTAGAGTTTACGTCCTAGTGAACTAACGTGACCAAAGGAAGACCAAATTCTGCACGCTTACATTTGAGATGAAAATCTTAGATTAAATGTGGTAAACTAAAAGTAAAGCAAATCAAAGATCAAAAATCAACTCTACATAGATTCAACTAAAACGTACTCACTACAAATGAACTAAAATTAGAAGACAATAAGTCTAACTTAATCTACAGACTACCTATGGATGCAAAAGCAACGATAAAAGACCACTTGAATTACAAAAAATTTAAGTTAATTAATAAGCCAATTGTTGCCAAAAACATGAAGTTTCCAGCCAAGACAAAAAAAGTCATTTTACGACATAATTTGGGGTTTTAACGTATTTTAGCATGTATTCTTGCAATATGATGATTATTGGTGTATGAATGTGTAAATGAGTGAAAGCCAGCGTGAAAAACCATTTCAGTGGTCAGTATGACTAGCGAAGCTAAAAATCAGCCTGTTTAGAACTTTGTCATAACTGCATTTTACCATTTATATTGGATGGCTATTCAGACCAGATACCTTCTACCAACTCCCTTCTAAAACAATAAAACACAAATTTGCTAGAACTAAAAATTTGTTAGTCACTAACAGGTTAGCATCTGCTTCTTATTGTTCAAATTAACAGGTTATTTCAGTTTGGTTGGGTTTCTACAAGTCAGGACTTCATTCTATTTGACCCTAATCCAAAATCTAAAAGTACTTACAGTAAATTATTAAAGTCGTTTAGTGTAAAAACCGATATCCTGGCGAGATTTCTTTGCTTGTACTCCAGCTGTACTTGGACATTTCTACTTTGGTGTTTAGAATTTCCTGTAAAATGGGCTAAGACACAATCAAACTGCCCAAAAGTTACTAGCAGCGCTCGGCTAAGATATCTGACCTGAAAACGAAAGCAGTTTTTACTTTGTATAGTTTTTCTGTTTGATATTGGTGTTGTCATCTTCGTTGGTTTCAGACATTACCTCAAGCGTGGTAAAGTCATTATCAGACTGGCCCCGGCGGCACAAGCAGCACAGCAGCTCCTTGAAGGTTTTCCTCATGTCTTTGTCCCTGAAACAGTAGACGATGGGGTTGACGAAAGAATTGCACTCGGCCAGCACCAGGAAGTACTTCTCGTAGCGCAACACTTTGCAACTTTCGCAATCGAGACC
Source organism: Poecilia formosa (assembly GCF_000485575.1). Lineage (NCBI taxonomy): Eukaryota > Metazoa > Chordata > Actinopteri > Cyprinodontiformes > Poeciliidae > Poecilia > Poecilia formosa. The sequence continues at coordinate 378,868 of NW_006800283.1, forward strand.
ATCGAGCATCAGAAGAACGAGACCCGGTGTCCAGCAGAGCACGAAGAGGCCTGTTGAGGAGAAATCAAAGATGTTAGAAGATCCTCAACTTAAAAATCGACAAACGTTATTCTGAAGTGAAGGTGAAGACGTTGCCAGGCGACAGTGTGATCTACAAATTCCCTGACGGACTCACAGCCGACCAACAGCCGGCTTGTGGAATGGGTTTAGTCTGTACGATCAGGTTTTATTATCATAATACTTGATTAGGGATCTCAGGAATGTGCACACGTGCGGCACACTGAGCACTAATATATGCAAACTCTGGACAGAAATGGTAAAACAATGTGGTAGTAAGCACTGGGACACCAAACATGTCATGCATTCCTTAGAAAGCCAAACAAACCCCCAGCGGTCACGGCCACCTGGCTCTATCCTCTAAGTTTAAGCTAAAGTTTCCCTCTTCTACTGCAGGTTTAAGACACCAATTAAGTCAGTTTTAAATGCAAATTATTCAACGTTGAAAGTGCACATATGCTTGGAGTGGACTACAAACTGAGGCTTGCCCAGGGTTGTCATCCAAGCCTCTTTTGAAAACAGAACTGGAATTATGCTTGCAGCTCCGGGCCCGGCCGCGCTCGAGAGTTTACAGGTTAATCGGCTGCAGAGTGACAGGACAAAGGCTTGTAACACTTTTTAAAAATTTAAGGAATTCAACGGGTCTTAAGGAGCGGCAAAGGAGGCAGCGAAAATTTGGAAGAAAATAAATAAATAAGGGAAAGGCAGCAAAAAACAAGAGCTGAGTGAGAGGAAAGGCGTGAATGCAGGTATGTTGGGGAAGCAAGGACTGCCCTGACAAGCACAGACATGTCGAGGCATTTACAAAGCAGTGCAACTATTTTCAGTTCCCAGAAGAAGAAAGGAAATTTTCAATAAATAAAATAAAATGCAAAAAAAAAAAATACCAGCTACATGCAGCATTTATTTAATACTTATGTGTATCCAAGGAAACCAAGTAAATGGATGAAATAATCACTATTTCAAAGATAACTTTACTAAATTCTGAGTTCATTTTGAAGACATTTAACATGCTTTTCTGACTCACCTAGGATCATTGAAACGGTCTTCATCAAGCCGAGAACAGTCTCTTTGTGTCTGGTCGGCGTTGTGTGCTCAGACATCTGCTTGCTCTTGTGCCTCACATAAAAAAAGATCCGGGTGTAGATGGCCACCATTATGGAGAAAGTAATCAAGTTGAGAAGCGCCCAGAACACCAGGAAGCTGCGACTGTAGAGCGGCGCCATGGTGGAGCATCTCTTCAGGTCGCACAGACAGTTCCATCCCATGGTGGGAAAAAGGCCCATAATAATCGACACCACCCAGATGGAAAATATGATGATGCAAACCCGCCGCATGCTCATCTTGCTGTGCAGCTGCATGTTGAAGATGGTCTGGTGTCGCTCCATGGCAACAGCAAGAAGATTGAGGACGGAGGCCGTGAGGCTGGTGTCGACTAGCCCTTGGCGAACAAACCATTGGTACTGACTTAGCTTTATGGTCCAAGGGCCAGTGTGAAACATCAAGTGGAGGTAGGCAAGGCCTGAGGAGAAAATTTGCAAGAAATTACTTCACAACCTAAAAATGGTTATTGCTTTTGAAGACCAGGGTTTCTTCAAAGACTTTCAAATACCTTTCAGAAAACAAACCCATTGTACATGATTCTTTAGGCTTTGCACTTTTTTTATTCATTATTTGCCAAGACTAGCCAAATTTTAGCATAGATGCACAGAAGAACTGGATAAGAAAACCAACTTCAAAGAAAAACACAAAATGAAAACCTTCAGACAAGGGGAGGTTGGTTTCTTTAACACAGAACTGAATGTCTTCTGATGTAGTTTGAGGTTAGTAGTAGTGGTTGACTTGACTAACTAAGCCAAGACCAACACTGTGAATTTAGAAGGAATCAGGGTTCCTTACAAATTGACAAACCAACACCACATTTGAGTACGTTTAGTCATTTATCTAAACAGTCATGTTTTCACTCATTCCGACTGATTGAAGAGATGCACAACATTCTGAAATATATGCAGATATACAAGTTAGCTACCAAACTACGATTGCATTGAAATAAATATTAAAAAATGGCTCATCTTAACCCAATTCTCCTCCATTTCACAAAATACTGAAATCAAGCATTTCACTTCATTTCCTCCTGTACAATGTAGAAACTTTACCATATTGTGGAATACGAATTGCCATAATTTATTTGGTTTTAAGTGGGCATTTTGTCATATATTGACATATGATGTCAGCATGGCATGCATAACTGCATACCTGGAAACTTTTGGCTGCCTTGTACCCATTAATTCATTATTTTTTCTTTTGTTTTGCATTTAGCTGACCTTAATGTACTTAAATACAATGAATTACTATTCTAATGAAAACTTAAAATTAAATAAATTTTTTTTTAAATTTGCTTTTTAATTTCAAAATTAAGGTGTGCCTATAGTAGTTAAGAAAAGCATGATAATTATTAAACTTTGTTTAAAACACTTAAACAATTTTAAATGTTAGTTTAAAACATCTAAGCAATTTAAAATGTTTAAAACATTTAAAATGTAAATTTTCTTTAAATTTCCATCAGCTGAAATTTAAAGAAAATATTTATGATGTACATTCAATTAACTATATAAATATAATTATTTACTATACTGTCCCAATAACACGTTACAATCTGACTTGTTTTTTAGTTCTGATGTCGCGTGTTATTTTGTGAAAGTTTCTTTGATGAGATATACAAACAGAAAGACCAGTGGTGTTTTATCCAACAATTTATAAATTACCTCCAGCATTAATAATCTATGAAGGTGTGATTATAAAGAAGTCAATTATGGAAGATAAATTACCAAATAAAGAGTGCAGTATTTTAGGAAAAGCAGACATGTACTTAAATTCATTGAGTTTCACCTGGGCTTGCATAAAATTCACAATAATTAATCAGTCCAATAAAAATCATTCAAGAGAACAACTAAAATGACATTACCTGAGAACAAGTCTGAAACAGCCAGATTACCCAGCAGGTAGTAGATGGGGAAGTGAAAGCGTCGGTTTTTGAAAATGGCCAATATGACCAAAAGGTTTGAAAAGATAACTATGAAGCAAACAAGCATTCCCAAAGTGACGACCGCATAGTCCCGTTTGCGCCAGAATTCAGAAATCGTTTTATTGCTATTCTTGTAAAAAAAAGTCACATTTTCGGTATAGTGGCATGTATTGCTATTAGTTGTGCTGGACATGGTGTCAGAGAAGACTTGAAAAAGATGGATGCTTTGTCGACAGGCAATAGAGCCCAGAGATTGTGGCGGCGTTTACAGCTGTGCTCTTTGGCAGGTTGGAGGTCGGCTTGCCATGAGTTGAAAGGCAGAATAAAAAGATCCAAAGTTCCAAGCCGTCACTTGCTAAAGCGTCTCCAACACCATCAGGGAAGTCTGCAAAGAAAAAAACAAAAAGCAGATTAGAAAGACAACAGAAGCATTAATTATAAAACAAACTTTAACACTAATGTATTTAGTACATTGATTCTAAAATAGCAGTGAAATCAGTAGAATTGGATCTTTATTGTCTTTATAATGGGTACAACAGAAATGCAGCCCTTATGGAGTTTTAAAGTATAAATAAAGGTCAGAAATGATAAAATCCTCTGTGGCATTTCATTGCTTTGTACTTGTGACATGTGCAATGACAATAAAGTTGAATTCCATTCTATTCTAACAAAGTTTTTTTTTACCATACTACTTCACTAAAATTTTCCAATTCACAAATGGAAATGTGTTGTTACCAAGGCTTGTAATGTCAAATGACATTACAAAAGACACAGACTATGATGAGTAAATAATGGAGGAGTTTCATTTGTGATTTAGCAGTTTGCCTGACAAGCTTATCTAGTAAATCTTTTAGATAATATTCTGAGTCAATCATTTTCCTATTCAAATTACTAACTAATATTAACTGCGAAATGCAGTGGTGAGAAAAAGTGTTTTTCACCCTCCTATTTATTTCTTCAAGCCTGTTTGTCACACTTAGCTTATTTTTGTAGCAGCAGATATAATTGTTGCTTTTCTATATAAAAAAAAATAAATAAATAAAAAAAATCATGGGAAACAACTTTGACATTTTTTGCACAAATACCATGTTCCATCTTACACAATATTTTTCACAGTGAGATAATCTGATTCTAGCGTGAGCCTAACAGAAACAAGACAAACACAAACTAAACTTCACGGATGCGATTCAGGGAACAGACCACGGTTCCGAGCAGAACCGTGATCTGAAGCCATCTTCACTTTGAGACCCGGAACCCGCTGTAATCTTCTGTTTACAGTAAACTTGCATTTAGAGTCACGAACACTGTCTGACATTACTTTCCAATCTCCCTTGACACCCAAAGCAGCACCATCAAGCTCAGCCCGCTTGGCAGTTGGAACAGCGGAGCAGCTCCAAGCAGGCTGAGACACGCCTCGCAATTACGCAATCCAACTATGTAACTCCATCTCAATCCAAACATCCAGTACGCAGCACACACACACACACAGACACACACACACACGCACGTTTGCATGGCTATCTTTGTGGGGACTTTCCACTGACTTCCATTCGTTTCTACAGCCTAAGCCTTACCCTTATCCTAACCATCACACACCTAACCCTATCTGAAACTCAATTCACACCTTAGTCCTAAATCTGACCCTTGACCTAAAAACAACATTTCCCCTATGTGAGGACCAGGCTTTGGTCCCTACAAGGAGCAGTGAGTCCCCACAACGTAGTGTCAGGAAAACAGTCCCCACACAAGGTATTACAAACGCGCGCGCGCGCACACACACACACACACACACACACACGCACACAAACACATGCGCGAGCATGCACACACACGCATGCACACACACACACGCTCGCAGGGAGGAGTCTTTCGTGATCAGCTTCCTTAACCAAGGGTGTGTGGAAAGAAGCGTCAAATCAAAAACAGAAAGAAATGAGGAGACTAAAAGGGGGGGATGAGAATGAAATATATATATAAAAAAAACACATATAACCTGAAAGCTGTCTTAGGAGAGAAAAAACTTCAACATTAAAAAAAATAAATACAGAGCAGAATCTCTGTAAACTTCAGTGTACGAAAGATGAGGGTCACTGAAGAAAAATTAAATAAATAAAAAAGAAATTTGACTTTTTCTCAGAAATCAGAATTCTTCTAATCTACTTCTGCATTGCAGGACACAGAAAGGGATCCACAGAAAATTACACATCATTAACAAAGTATATGTGCTGATCAGATAAGTGAAAAACAACCTGGTTTCTGTTGGTTCTGGTACTTTGTTTCAGAGATTAAGACCATGTGCTCTGTGTTCAATCTGCTACAAACAGCAGCAACACAGAAGAAAAGGTGAGTACTTGGCTTTAGCAATTTAAAAACAAGAGCAAATAGTGCAACAAAACCTGGATGCAGTACAATTACTAGATAAGATCAGCGCATTCCTTGTTGCCACAGAGCAGCCAGGTATACTTTAGCTGGTGAAAGGCAAAAGCTTCATCATATCTGGCCTGAGTAGTGATGTGGGCTTCTTCCACTGTCAGATCTTTTACTTTCTATCTGGCTCAATATTACATTAGCATGAAAAATGCAAGGCCATAACAGTTGGCCCATGTTAGCCAACAACTATAGCGCTCCAAACAATTGTTTGCGGTTATGAGTTTTGCACATGCTGACAATATATTCTCCATATATCATGCGGCCACACCTTAGACAGAACAAGCTCCTTCACTGTGGTCTGAGGCCTTAAACTGAACCTACCAAACCTGCAGAAACCCTGAAAATCATTACTCTTGCTCTGGTGATCAAATATGTTTAGAAAACAAAAGATAAAGGTATGTATGCATGTATTGCTATAGCTTTCTTATCTGAGGTAGCCAGTTTGAGCAGAAATGGCAATAATCTCTTGCAGAAATGTGCAAGAGGAAGTTAATGCCAAGAACTATGGACAGGAGAGTCAGCAGTATCCTGAATTTCCTCTGTGTGTGAAGTGGGATGAATTTACAAGAATACAGACGAATTTACCCCAGATTGTTTGTAGATGTAGAAGATGTCTACGAACAATCTGGGGTACACATCCCCAGAATGGTGTAGTCCTCAAGCTCTGCCTCAGATTCTTCTCATTTCAGCGATTCACTCATTAAGATGTTTGTCATCAACTGCTTACCATCGGCACACAAAGATTTGTAGACAGCGGCTGCATAGTGGATAACCTTTGCCCACTTGGTCGTCCTTCTCCATAAACAGGGCTGTATCTCTATGGCGTTAATCAGATCTTTTGCTTTAAATTATTTATTTTTGTTCCAATTACTTGGACTTTTTACTGATGGAAATGTCGATGAAAACCGGTGACGACAGCGTTTCCTGGATGTTCCTTTTTTAACTCTGTGACTGGCACGTCGTGACATCACGACGGTTTTTCCGAGACAACTTTAGATGTAGAGTTTTGTCTTATTCTTCTTTTGAGCTGCAGCTGTTTGCTATTGAACTTACTCGGCCCCCGTAGCATGTGCCGTTGTTTGGTGTCCTCTTAAATATAATAAAGATTTCAGACAGCAGTTTTTAGCTGATTGTATTCCTACCAATAATTATTTTCTGATATATAGAGACTTTAATATCCATGTTCTTCAGATCCTTTAGCCCTTGAATCCTGAAGGCTTTTGTCATCTCTTGATGTGATTCTGGTAGTAAATGGACCAACACATCATCTCGGCCACACTTTAGACCTCCTGATTTCTATGGACTAGCCGTCTCCCTTTCTGGGAAATATCTGAATCTGCCATTTCACACAATTTCCCGGTGATTATTGATTTTGTTGTTCCACATCCAATCAAAAAAAAACAAAAAAAAAAACAAAAAAAAACACAGACAGCAGGTTTTTAATTGCAGGATCCCAGCACTGGCAACAACTGGACAATTTTCTGCTGCTTTTATGGACTAGCGGTCTGTCCACCAAGCACTCAGGGGACAGCCATAAAGCTAAACAAAAATGGAGGAAAGACAAATTAGGCATATCCCTGGAGATGCTAATAAAAGTGTTTTGATATGAAAGAGCTTTCTGTCTTTATTGGCAAAGTGGCATCTCCACGACTGGCTACTTGTTGATTCATCTGTTCATCCCGTTTCAGCTGTTTTTGATCAGATGGAGCCCATCACTCTCTTATTTGAAAGAATTCAATACATGAAGCCAACTAGCTCACTGGCTCCCTATTCATTACAGAAACCAGTTTACAGTCCTAATACCTGCTTTTAAGGCTCTGGTTATTCATCAGAGGCTTATTTATCAGATATTGTAAATTTTTATGTTTCTGGGAGATATTTGAGGTCGTCTAATCAACGTTTGTTAGACACTCCAAGGTCAAGGGTAAAACACTGGGGCGATTTGTAACCTTTTCTGTGGCAGCACCCCAGATTTAGAATAACCTTCCCCTGGATTTTCGTTCTATTACAAATCCAGGCACTTTTAAATCTAAATTTAGGACTTATTGTTTTACTCTGGCTATACTATGCATAATGTATAGCCAGAGTTATTGAATTGCCCATCATTTATCATGATAAATTTATGACGTTCTTATCACTCTCACGTTCCAAACAGCTTTTAAGCATTATAGCCATTTAAAACTGCAGTTTTCATGCATAATTTCAGAACAAAACCCAAAACCTCACTCATATTACCAAAAGTCAGCCAACATTTCCAATTCTAGCATGTTTCATATCAGAATTTAAAAGCTTCAAAACAGAGCAACTTTATCATCCTCCATCCAATCCTTCTTTCATCAGCTGCTCTCTCTCTTTGCCTGAACTACAGACATGTCAATGAAAGCATAGCTTCTTTTTAAATAACCTCTTACATCTATACCTCCCCTAAAAACTGAAAACTACCAACCTTTAGTCTTCTTCCCGCTGTAACAGCATGCACTCCAAAGAGTGTTGCTGTCAGCATGAAGTGGCACAGCTAGTAATAAAAAACTAAGAAATCTCTGTCTGTTTGCAAAAAGAGATTGAATATGAGTCCTCACATGCCAAAAGGCCTTTTACCTTCTCCATGGTCAGCACTTATCAGTTCATCATCCCGTCAGTAGGGACCATAACTTGAATATCTGATGTACAACAACTGTACTTGCAAAATAGCAGATCATTATCTCAGTACAATCTACAAATATCAATGCATCTGCAAGAAAGTCAGTTATTAACCGTGTATATACATTTGCACAACTGGACACCTCTGAAAAAAAAAGTCCTGCTGTGTTTGCAGGATTCAAAGTCCTGTTTGTCACCTGAGACGAATGAAAATCAGAGTATTTCAGTGAAACAAAAGTGTGACTGTGGATTGTAGAAGTCTGCAGCAGCAGTCAGAAGTGAAAGCACCAACCAAACCGCTGTCTTTGAAGCTGCTCTTATATAACTGACATTTCCAACTTTAGTGACGATAAAGATGTATCAGATCTGAAAAAACGGATCAAACTCACGTCTCACTTACTACGACAACGTAATGTTAGTTCAGTTCATGCTAGATACATTTTCTTTGTTTCTGTAAGGCAATGCTGATCCTTAGATGGTTAAGGGGTCAGTCAAAAGCTAACTTAAATTATAAAACTGACGACATGAGAAGGGTTCACAAAAAAATGTTTCATTAATTAATTACATTCTTCCAACACAGAGCAACTTTCACCCACACACGTGTTTGTCACGCTATCTTTGTGGGGACTTTCCATTGACTTTTCATTTCTGCAGCCCAACTCTTTCCCTTACGCTAACCCTTACACATCTAAATAAAACTCAGTTCACACCATACTCCTAACCTAAAAACAGCATTTCCCACTGTTCTTTGTGGACCCAGCCCCCACAAGGAGCAGTGGGTCCCCACAACGTAATACGTCAGGAAAATGATCCTCACAAGCTATGAAATGCATGGTGTGCGCACATACACACACACACACACACGCACACACGCACACACGGTCCTGATGCTAGAACATATTTTGGCTCTCAAAGTTCATTGTGACCTTCTAGACCAGATAGTGTTAGAGACTCCATTTAGAGGGACGCTGTGGTAAACAGAACAATCCTACCTCTTAATTTAGCAGAAGTGACGCCAACACAGGAAAGCATGAAACTTTAAATTTAAATTATGTCTTTAGTGTCAGAGAATAAGTGTGAGAACATAAAAGAGGAAGCTGATTTTCAGATAAAATATAAAAAAGCTAAAGTTAAACCTTTCAACTTGAAGACGTTATGTTTCATAAAAACAAGTACAGCAACTGAAACTGGTTTGCCACGCAAACTGCCTGAGTATTATCGCATTATCAGTTAAAAAATTAGCTGGATGTCAAGCCAGATTAAAGGGAAGAGACACTAATTTAATTTATTTATATTGATGCATTTATTTTAAAAAAGTATATTAATAGAAAGCTGCTGCATGTGGTTTGCTGAGCTGCTTGCAGCCTCTTAACCTCTTGAACTGTTTCTAACTTTGGCCATGTTACAGCTAAGCCCGTCAAGATTACAAATTTTACTGGGGATAAATTGTCCATGTAATTATCACAATAAACAATACTATTGTTTTAAGACCATTTCCAGTAATGTATTGATAATGGCATAATAATGCAAGTTCCCCCTCTCAAAGACTAATAAAGTCTTAATTTTGTACAGAACAAAATGAAACACCAACCAAAAGTGAATAATAAACAAAAACAACTGAAATTGATTATTAAGTCTCCAAACAAAATTGCCCAGCAGTAATCAGAGTGGAAAAGATTAAGCTCGTTTTAATTTATCATGATTAATTTATGGTATGGTTTATTGTGGCAGACTTTGTTACAACTACAACTGTAATCTATTGAGCTCGTTCAAGACAGACCAATGTGAAGCTCAGTCAGATATGACTGAGACGAAGAGCGCCCAAAAATGGAAAATCTATCGCCGTTGTTGGTTGGAGATCCCACAGCATGACAGGGCTACCACTATGTTTCAGTGAGACTGTTGTGTTTTCAGAGTGCCTCATGGTATTAGTTAACACACAGTATTAAGTTTAAATGTAAACAACAAAATTCAGCTGTGGTCTCATCACCCTATCCCCCCTAATGTCTGTGGTCTATTGAATTGTAGTAAACTTTAAACAGGACTTCTCATATCCGTTTTGTTCTTCCTCTTAAAAATGACTTTCTTCTTGCTACTCCTCCATAAAGGCCAGTATAGTGGAACACATGACTAATACATGTCCTGTCCCTGACATCAGAACTGAAACTCCCTCACAGTACCTAATTGCCTTCTGGCTGCTTCTCTGATTAATGCTCTCTCCTTGCCTGCTGTGACGGTTCAGTTGGGTGAATATGTCTAAAGTTTTAAGGAATGCCACTCTCTTTCCAAGCATTGTCATGATATTAAAATTTTAAACTCAATAACTATACAAAGAGGAATATTTAATTATTGAGTTTTATGACTGCATGTACTCCCCCTCCCAGAGTCAGAATTACAAATACAAAATCCAAGATAGAGGCTCATATTTAAATTTTGAACATAACAAATTAAAGCTTTTAATTATGCTTTAATCAATTCAACAATGTAACAGCAAGAAAAACAAATTAACATAGGGTCACATTGTTTTTATTTGAATGTTTTATTGAAAACATTCAAATAAAAACATATCTCCCCTGTACTTTAGCACGGAAATCTTTAGGGGGAAAAAGTCCTCTCTCTGTTTCCTTTTCATTTTTAAAAATCTGGCAACCAAAGAGGCAGTCCTTGGACGGTTCTGTTCCGACTGTATTTTTGTTTTTTCAGATTGTTTTCAGTCTTTTTGATGTGTAGAAGAAGAACACCTGTTGCCTGTCATGTCTGTTTGGCTCAGCACTGCCCCCTATCAGTGTGGCACTGAAATTCCACTTTACCTGCATTAGCTACATGCCATGTATCCAGCTAGTACGGTCAAAAGAGAGTCAACATTGAGGGTAAACAAAATAGCACACAACCAGTCAAAAGTTAATCAGCAGCACAATATGCACAACTGCTCTAGAAATGCAAAAACATTGAGAAAAATAAAATGTAAGATTCAGAGAAAAAAAGTTAAAGTATTTAAGTTTTTGAGGTTTATGGTTTTTAGTTTGTGAACCAAAAATGCTTTTGTAACAAGTCTGTCTCTAGCTGCGTTGGCATTGACCGTGATATTGCACAAATTGAAATTACATTTGCTTAATTGAAACACAGCAACATTCAATAAAGAGTGTCTGGGAGCAGAAAAGTGTTGCTGTGCAGATAGTAAAAGTACAAATCATGAAATATTTCAGTTATACTTTGACAAAAAAACAAACCACTACAGCAAGACCAGACAGTCAATTTCTGTGTGCTGCTGCTGAGGTAAGAGATATAATCTGTGTGATACAGAACAAACACACAGAGAAAAACAAACTCAAAAATCTAACCTTTATCAGATCCATGAATGCACCATGCAACTCACTGCCAGCTCATGAGGACAACATATCTTTTCAATGTGCATGCCGTCACTGCACATTGACTCAAAGTTAGCTGTGTTCGGGATCAATCAAGTGTTTCGAATCAAACTCAGAGGAAGAACAGAAAAATAAAACTGTGTTTAAAAAGAAAACAGAGTTATACGACGAGCGTTTCACTCAGGCTGCAAAACAACAAAGAAGTTAACTGAGGTTTAGCGAAATGAAACTGAAGAAAATGAATCAACCTAGATGGCTGATGATTTAACAAGGGGGACAGATACTTTTTCCACACATGGCTGCATGAGTTTGTTGTTCAAAAGAGCAGAAAAGTGTTGCTGTGCAGATAGTAAAAGTACAAATCATGAAATATTTCAGTTATACTTTGACAAAAAAACAAACCACTACAGCAAGACCAGACAGTCAATTTCTGTGTGCTGCAGCTGAGGTAAGAGATATGATCTGTGTGATACAGAACACACACACAGAGAAAAACAAACTCAAAAATCTAACCTTTATCAGATCCATGAATGCACCATGCAACTCACTGCCAGCTCATGAGGACAACATATCTTTTCAATGTGCATGCCGTCACTGCACATTGACTCAAAGTTAGCTGTGTTCGGGATCAAGCAAGTGTTTCGAATCAAACTCAGAGGAAGAACAGAAAAATAAAACTGTGTTTAAAAAGAAAACAGAGTTATACGACGAGCGTTTCACTCAGGCTGCAAAACAGCAAGGAAGTTAACTGAGGTTTAGCGAAATGAAACTGAAGCAAATGAATCAACCTAGATGATTGATGATTTAACAAGGGGGGCAGATACTTTTTCCACACATGGCTGCATGAGTTTGTTGTTCAAAAACAGTTTTAGTATATGCAGTAAAGTTATATTTGTCTCATCTTAAAATATGTTAGATGGGGAACACTTAAGTGAGAGAAAAAAGTAAAAGCCAAATGAAATCTTTGTCAAAGGTTTGTAGTTTTTATAGACGAATCAAAGATTCGCTAACACAAGGGATTATTAATCTGTCACAAATTTCTGATAGACTCAACACTAGATATTAGGGGTGTGAATATTTTAGTGTCCAGCCATTTGATTCAGATTTTTATGGTTACAATTAAGAAACCATTTTCAATTTTCGATTCAGAAACCAGTCCAAGTTATGTGACTGACAGGAGGAAAAGAGTGTAAATAACTAATACATTTATTTAAAACAGCTTTATAACGTTCCATACTGTAACAAATTCCATGGTTTGTGCATTAAATTCTAAGGTTAGCTTTAGCAGCTATTTTAGGTTAGCTGCTAAGCTAACGCTAACCTAAAATAACCAGTTTTAGGTTAGCTTAACAGCTACGCTAAGGTAAGCTAACCTTAGCTTAGCTGTCAGGACAAGTGGACGTATAATGTGATGTACAATATGCTTACAAATAGGCAAAGACTTACAACTTAAACAAATTTTATAATCGATGTTGAACGCTTTGAATCCATTCAAAATTGCCAGAACTAGGAATCACATTTCTCTATAGAATCCAGATATAAATCTTGTCCAGTATTGTCCCCTAATTTACAAATATAGTTATGTGCCATAAAGATAACCACACTAATTATCCCTAAATAAAGGAATATCAGCCAAATCTAAACAGTTTCACAATTAGGCAAAGGGATGTTATTGTGTGATAACCGTAAAATTAAACTCTGCCTCAACAAAAGAAAGAAAAAACAGAAAACATGCACCTCAAAATTCTAGTCACAACATAACATAGTCATAACTATGGATATTCTAAACTGAAACAGATAAATGAAGCAGCGTTGAGGAAAAGGCTTCCTTCAGTCTATTAGATTGACATTTTAAAATTAACGACAAGTCCTCAGGGTGTGCTGGGAAATCCCACAGCACCTAAAGAGAGTCAACATGGAGGGTAAACAAAACAACAGCATTGTTAACTCAACACCTATCAGCTGCACATGAAAGTTACCTTTAGTCTCCACAGAACGCTGGACGAAAATCCACTCAATACGAATGGGGAAGTTCAGAGCAGAAGAAAAAACAAACAAGGGTCACATAGCAAATACCTCTCAACCCCCGACTTCAGACACCATCACAGTTTCCTGTCACTTACTTACTCTTCCTCCACGTTTCAGTGGTTTGAACACTCACAATCTGTGAATATGTATACGTATGTTCACATATAACTTTTTCTTTTTATAGCAGCAGTGAAACATCTTCCTGCACCTCAAGCTCAAACTATTTACGTCCAAACTTCACGTTTTATGGCCATGCCGAGTCCACCGTGTCACTTATGCGGCTCCGAGGATTTGCATGGCTGCGGGATTTCTCTGTGGATCACGTGCCTGCATTTGTGTGTGAATGAACCAGCTTGGATCAGTAAACACCAGTTCAAATGCAAACCGGTCATTAAAGTAAGGAGCCACACCCAGGTCTGTTCTCCCTCCTCCTGTCTCTAACAGCAAAGCAAATGCGGCGCCAGAGACAGCTGGCTCTCTCTGTCAAACCCCTCAGAACGGCCAGGACTCTGCTCGTCTTCACCAGGGGGTCTGGCATCTGGCATGTCTTGGGGACTATTCCCTCTTGTAGTGAGAGAAAGCTGACATAGCTGGAAATCCATGCTTAGTTCCGTCTGTTTAATTATGTAATTATGCAAACAAAGGAGTAAGTGACTTCTCCCTTCTACGAGAAAAGAAGCCACAGCGGTTAATCTATCGGAGGCGTGATTCAGCTCGTTAGTTAGACGCAAGGCTACTTTACATAAAAACGAGGCACACTTCTTGTCAAGGATCTCATGCAATAAATATTATGTGGCTATTCATAAGAAGCAGAGTCCACTTTTTTTTTTAAGTCATCAATGTTGGGAGAGGTACAAATTTGTTGTGTTGGTTATTTTTGCAAACTTTGACATTTCAAACTGTCGTAGAGTTTGTACATATAAAGTCAACTTTTGATTTCAGGTAGAAAGAGGAGCTGTTGGCGACACAGTTTTAATATTTACCCACTTGGGAATTTTTTAAAGAAAAGGATCAGCTATGGAAGCGTGTGATTTAAAGCAGTTCTTTTCTATAATCTTCTGAAAGGAAATGTCTTGAGATGAGCAAATAAGACCTATCAGGAGGTGGCCAAAACCAGGATCAATTAATATAAGTAGAGATTCACCCATCAGGATTTTACTAGCCAATAACTTTTAATTGTATGTTGTTTTTGGGGCATCTGTGCTTCAGCAACATGTTTTGCATCAAGATGCTATTTTAAGCTTGAATAGTTTCATTGATAGGCTATTAGGCTCAGCCTTACAGTTCTCTAACAATGTAAGATAATGGCTAATGGTTGATTCAATCATCATAGATTCTAATCAAAACGCTGAGTCAGGATTTATTATTAAACCAAATTAGCTAATCCTGTAAGAATCATGATAATAATGCAAAATGTCTGAGCTAAATTTGCTTAATTTAAATAGATTTGTTTAATAACTTTAAAAACAGTTTTTACAGTGCACAGATCCCTGTCTTTCTCAACCAGTTGTATGCTCGCTGTGTTGTCTTTTGGCGGAAAGTGCAAGACTCATCCGGGAAAAGGAAGAAACAAAAATGAAACGTCTTATCTCAGGAGATAACACGCGGGTTTTTTTGCGTGGAATACTATGAATTGACTGCTGCTTTGACTTAAACAGACAGCATGTTAAGACGGTGTAGAAGATGTTCAGGTTGTAATGAAATCCAGACTCAGTTCAGCGCTTCGACCTTCAAACACCATTAAACTGTCCGCGCGCGCTTTATTCAACCCCACTTTAAAGTTTCTCCCCACAATTTAATTTACGGACGAGAAAATCATTTTAAAAAGAATATGTATTAACTCACCTTTTCCTTGCGTCTATGGACCTGTCCCTCAGGTACATCCAGTTCAAATTTCGTGGAGTTGTTCAACTCTAATGTAGGTCAGAGTGTACCTACATCTGAGATCACCTGAGGGCTCTGAACGCCTCTTGAGCACTGAGACAAACAAAAAAAAGAAGTGGGTCGAAATTCAACAGAAACTGCTGTGTGGGAGGTTTCTACACTGCCGCTCAGTTTCAGCTGCTTCTTCTTCTAAGAAAAACTTTAAAGTGGTCACCGTCACCTCCACTGGCACTTTCCTGCTGCTTCCGGTAGTTTTCAGCGCGTGTAACCTGCTTACATTGATCCTTTAAAGGAGGAGGAGAAAGGGTGCGGCACTCTCCTGTGCTGCCGCTGCTGCTCTCTGTCAGCCCGGTTCTCTTTCACAAAGGAGCGGTACCTGGAGCTCTGCGCTGCCTCTGCCAATCTGAGAGCTCCATATCCGCCTGTCGCTGTGCCCCCTGTTGAGTGACGACGGGATGGACGAGCCAATCAGAGACGCGCTGAGGAGTGAGCGACGTGAGGAGGAAAAGCGAGGAATTTAAGGATGAAAGTGGGAGGTGGATTATTAGTGATAATGGTCGGCCAAGGAAGCAGAGGAATGTCATAGCGAAGTTAGTTGTGATTCATTTGAACAAGCAGGACATACGCAACCCACACATACTTCACAAAAAGCCTAGTTCCTTTACCTCTCTATATGGCATAGACAGAAAAATCTAGAAAAAACACTGACGTATCAACCATAAACATTTCAACATGGAGCTTTAGCTATCACAGCTAGAAACTAGTAAACAGGCCTGAAATAGGCGCAGTGGTGGACTCAGACCTTAACCTCCAAAGTCACATAAAGACAACTTCAAAGTCAGTCTTCTATCACCTAAAGAACATTTCAAGATTATTTTAAGACTCATATGTCTGTCTCTTTAGTCACACTGATTACTGCAACGGTGTCTTCACAGGCCTGCTTGTAAGTCAGTCAGATGCAGCTGAACCAGAACGCTGCTGCTCACGTTCTCACTAAAACTAGGAAGATAGATAGAGCACGTCATTCCAGTTCTAAAGTTCTTCCATATGCTTCTTGTAATTCAGAGAGTAGACTTTCAAATACTTCTGTTAGTTTATAAATCACTGGACAGCTTAGCACAAAACTGTATTGTGATCGTGTTAACCATCCAGACCAAAGGCACCAACAAGACATTGTACAAAGACAACACTGGAACCTAACCCACACGAACAACCACAAGTTGCAGTTGGCACACAGAAATATCGATGTAGATCCGACCACAGAATAGTGATTTCCTCCTGACCTACATAAATATGCCACACAAGGCATGGAAACTTAAAATCATGCAGAATACTACTACACCCCTGTGAGATGCATTACAGAAAAATAAGTACATGAATTATCTCCGCTGCTATCCTGCTAGGGCAAAACATTGGCCTCCTTGAAGCCTAAATTAAAGCGGCCCTGAATGTGTAATCGCATCAACTTTTGTTCAAAAGACTATAAAGACGTAAAGAAAAATCAAAGAATAAGGTGTTTTTGTTTCGATGAAAGGAGTCCGATTTGATTTTCTTACCTTTAATTATATGTTGGGTTAAGATGCGCAAACTATGCAGCTTATGAAAGGAGATTGTGAAAGAAAAAGAAAACCTTTAAGAGGTTTGTGGCCATCGTTGAGCAAAACAAAAGTGATGAATTTTCAGTACCTTTTAAGTTTAGCAGATACAACAAAACTTTGCTCTTAGCTCCATCATTTCTGGACTTTTTGTACTGTCCATATCAATACCATCGACAGTCATCTGAAGAAAAGTGTAGATGTTTGTCACAGCACCATCGTAACAGGCTGAAGACGAAGTGAAGTTTAAAGAGTTTCATGCCAGCCAAGGATGTGGCCACTTGGTGGAGGATGAGCTTCTTATCCTTCACAATGTAGCACAGCCTGACCGTCTGCTACTTGGTTCCAGATACAAGGATTTACAACTCACATTGTCTTTACTTGGACACAAGATCATCACAGGCCTCACGTGGCTGCAACAAGAAACCACATGTAAACTACATGCAAACCATATGTAAATTATGTCCAGTACAGTCTGCAACAAAATGCTAGTTATACAACATTTACCTTGTGAACCACTGATCTTCAGCACTTCTGTCTTTGTAGGATGTCTTTGATTGGTTAGTTGCAGCAACTAACCAACCATCCATCCATCTGTCCGTCCACGGGCTGCAACTAACTATTGTTTTACTTGTTCTGTCAGTTAAGTAGTTGTGCACTACTTATTTATTTTAGTTCAGTTATTATTATGTAAGGAGTGACTGCGGCTCAGTGACAAGAGAAGTCTTTTTGCAATCAGAAAGTTGAAATCAATTCCAGAGTACTGCTGTGAATCTCAGAGGAAAAATAAACGTTGTTGCTCTTCAAAGACTCCAAAGACTCACCGTTGATGCTGATGGCTGTGGACAGAAGGATCTCCTGTAGCAGTCACTATCACATTAGATGTGAAGAAGCCTCTGACTGAAGACACTGTTGCTGTGTGACAGTCTCACAAAGAGGAGGCTCAGGGTTGTCTGTATTTTGCTTGATTTTTATGAAGAATCTTTCTGTGCACCATCTTCCAGAGGTTCCAGAGTCGTCCCCAGAGCAGAACCAGCATTCTTTAACACATTGGTTAGTCTTTAAGTCCTTGGTTCTGATGTAGCTACCCCAAGATGGAAAGAGATGACACTCTCAACAACAGATTTATAAAAGATCTGCAGCAACTTTCTGCAAACAGAAAAGGACCTATGTTTCTTCGAGGAGAGCAGTTTGCTCTGTCCTTTCTTTAAACAGTTTCACTGTTGGGTCTCTATTCCGGTCAGATGAACACTGAGCTGTTTGTATTCCTCGACCACCTCCACGACTTCCACCATGATGGAAACTGTGTTTGACTTAACCCCGTTTCTTTTGAAATGTACAGTCATCTCTTTTATGTTGTTCACATTCAAGATGAGATGACTGTTTCCACACCGTGCCACAAAGCTCTCAGCTTAGTGAGAATCTCTGATTTACACGACGACTGCCTAGTCATCTGAGTATTTATGCAAATGACAGGAGTCTGTTTTGTTCCTGACGTCAGAGATGTAGAGACAAGAAAAGAATAGTGAGAGTACAGACCCCTGTGGTGCCCCTGTACTGCTAAGCATCTGGTTAGACGCACAACCTTTCTGTATCAAGAACTGCGGTCTCTTTGTCGGGTCGTTGTGGACCCAGGCGATTGTTGAGGCCTCCACCTTTGTCTTCCAGAGTTTCTGACAAAGCAAAGCAGACAGAGGGTTTGTTGAGGCTGGTGTACGATGGTGACTTCAACTCCAACTCCATGGCAAAAAGCAAACTACAGGGGGTCCTGATATGTTGCTTGTTTGCTTTCTCAGGTGGGGCAACAGGAGCCTCCCTTAATGTGGGATGTCAAAGCAACAGATCTACAGTCGTTGTTGGGTGAAGGACGAGTTTTCTTTGGTACCAGAACAAGGCAGGATGTCTTCTCTGGGGTCAGGCTAAGGTTGAAGAGATGCTGCAGAATCTCACAGAGCTGCTCTGCACAGATACCATCTGGACCTGCAGCCTCGCTCCGGTTCAGTCTCTCGTGCTGCCTGCTGCCTGCTGAGGATGATTGCAGATTCCTCCCACATCGCATGTAGACCTGCCCTGGAGCAAGGCATTTTACCCCAAGTTTGCCGGTCCGCATCTTGGTTCATAAATGTTATTTGTAAGTGCAGCTTGGTCCATGTGGCTATTTGAGTCGGCATGACTTGAAAAGTGCTCCAATAGTTCAGTCAGTTTGCTATTATTTTTTAATGATGTTTTTAAAGTATGCTACAGAAAAAAAATCTGAAAAAATTAGTAGAAGAAGAAAAAAGATTTAAGTAGAGAAATGCAACATAACTACTTGGAACTTAAAAGTATCAGTAAAATGACTGGAAACTTCTTATTTAACACAGATAAAAACAACTTGATGCCTTAGTAAAAGCACACCCTTCCCCCCTACTTCCTGTTCTCAGCTGAGTTTTATTTACCACCATTAGATTACCATTTTGATTATCTCAATGATCTACCTGGAACATATCTGGTAATCATTAGTGAAAGTGTTTGCTACACCTAACAGCCTTACAACAATTCACCAGCATCCAGCTGGTGGGTAATCTTTAATTCAGATGTTTCACACATAAACCGCAACAAACATTATCATCAAAAGGACAAGCTGTTTATATTTTTCTAGATGTTTTTTCATAAGACAGAAACAGGTAAAGCTTGTCCGAAACTGGGTCCTGCCATCCTGTTTTCTGTCATTGTTCAGAAACTGTTTGCGCTTCGCATTACAGCAATAAACTTTATGGAAGACAAGGGCCAATCCTCTCTGCAAATGAGTGAACTGTAATGAAAAGGAGTGGAGAATAGGAAGGACAGAGATAAGAAGGAAATAACATCATCTCTGCACTGAACACAGAGACAGAGTGACAATAGTAAAAAAAACAAAAAAAAACAACACGCGCTGATAACCTTGTCCTGTTTGCAGCCATATGATGTATTCTGCAGACAGGAGACTGTCTCTAGTGTTTGTTCAACCTTGTTTCCTCATCAGACAGGTGACACCCAGTCAGAGTTTGAACATTTATAGAATATAATTTGTCGTGTTGTCCCCTTATTTCCTCTCAGGGTTGCTGACAGCTGCCTCGAAGGCAACAGTTGTGGTCGTTGTGATGATAAAGTCGTCCTATTCTTGTCCCTCCGACACCTGTTTGACACAACGAGACAAAACAAATATCCCATATTTGAGCATTAAATGATAACAGCCAAGGTTAATGGTTGGTCAGAGCAGTGTACTATTGAATTTAACATTTACAGTTATATCTCCTATTACCTAGAATCATACCTTCCAAGAGTTTTTCAAACGAGTTACCATCAAGCGATGTCTGGAGAGCAAAGTGCTGTCTTAAAAATAGGACATAAGGAAATGGTTTGCTACGCAGAAAAAGAGATTACAGCAACACTTTGAAACATTGAATATATGGCTTTGAACTCGAGGCCCTGGAAATGGTGCCACCATCCAGGATAAGAAAGATGTTCTAATAAAATATGTGACTTGTAAATCTTGAGTGAATGAAACACAAATGAACAGCGATGGGCTATTTTAAAAGTTTGCAACAAATTAAACTTTTGATGCCAAAAGGTTCTTAGGCATGTACCAACACATACCTATGAACCCATGAAATCAGGAAGGCACTACTATAGTTAGACCAAGGTTTCCCCCAGTGTATTATAAGCCTGGCGGGCCACCAGGCTTTACTTGTGCCCCCACCAGGCTAACCATTGCTTATTTTTTTAAGTCTTTTTAAAATGTTTGCATTTTTAAGTCTTTATAGTTAGTGTTCAGATACTAATCTTCCAATTTTTCAGTAACACATAATTATCAAGTGATATTTTCAAATTTAAAAAAAATTTAACTCAAAAACACAACGGTCTGCTGGATGAATGACTGCCCCTGCACCCAGCCACCGCGTCTAGCAAGTTTTCTGGCGGAAACCCTGGTTTAAATATGTTAAAATATGTTTTAACATATTTATGTTAAAACATATTTAACATAAATATGTTAAATATTTAACATATTTATGTTAAATATTTAACATATTTATGTTAAATAACATAAATATGTTATATTTATGTTCAAATATAACATAACGTTATATTTGAAGTCTGTTGCTCTCTATGGATGTAGCCAGAAGAGTATTTTCTTGGCAAGTAAAACCTCTCATGGTGAATATGGAATAAGTTTGGCTTCTTCATTAAGTGTAGCTAGATAGCCAGCGAACAACTAATAAAATGTAACTTTTTAAAGTACTTTTGTTACTGAAACACAACAGAAAGTTAATATATTCGTCTTAATGCTGCACTCAAAGCATTTTTGTGCTGAAATACAGCAGACAGAAAATACATTACTAGCTTTCCGCACATATATTAATGCTACACTCAAAAATTATACAGTGCTCTACATTTTATACACCAAAGGAAAACAACAACACATGTCTAAATGTGTTGTCCACACACACAAATACTTACAAAGATAAAAGTTTTCCAAGGTACGAAGCATATATAGAATATTCAGAATATTCAGAGTGTTTACGAGCTTTTATTTTCTCCAAAGGTTACCGGAGAAAAATACGTCAAAGATAGTTTGAGGCTAAGAGCGCTCACTCGGTCATGTTTCTGTAAATAACGACAAAGATTTCGTTTTCCATCAATTAGTAAGAAGGGTATCTATAACATTTGACAAATAATTTTAAAATAAAATTTAATGCGGGCTTTTTTTTGATTTTTTTTCTTTTTCTTTTTCTTTTTTTTTTTTTAGCTTCACATCATTTTACAATGTTACTCCCTCTTCAAAAATATACTTGATTCTTTGATACGTATTTGAGAAATCCTTGAATCCCCGTAGCAACAATTCAGTGGTTGGTTGGTCAGCAATTAGCAAACACCCAGTAGAACTAGGAATCTGCTGAGCTCATTATGCAAACTACTGCTTAGTCCAAAGCTCCTAGGATGATTGGCGAGATGGAGGAATGTTGACGTGATGACGTGCTAAAGGCGGAGTCTCTGAAAGCGCTGGCGCTTCTTAAAGAGACAGAGCGCCAATATCAAGGCGTTAAATCAATTGTCTTTTAAGTCATGTTCAATATATACAGTATTTTTTTTATAACAATTGGAGGTTAACTAGTTACTTGATTATGCCGTAAAATATCACTAACTGCTGGCAAACTTGATACTTTTAAATTGTTTCATTATCTATTGTCTCATTTCCTTTCAGAAAAAAACTACTTGGTTGAATTAAAATTATTTATAAATCTGTGATGCAGATGAATATTTTTGGGCTTATCTGTATATGTGGAAATAACAGCTTCAAGTTTGCTTATAAATGTCTGAATGACTCATGGGCTAGAGTTAAGAGATAAACAAAATTCTTCTGATAATTGTCACTCTGGACTGAATAGTGTAGGGGAAAAATGCAACCGAAGCTCAAAATGAAAACAGAAAGATTTCCAGAAGTACAATTACATATTGAATTATTAAGGGAATTCTTAAAAATATTGGCCACACTTTTCATTTAGAGTTTTCTATTTTTGTACATTCCGCAATAAGAAAAGAAAAAAAAAAACTATGAACAAAAATAAATGTTACTAAATAAAAAAGTCTGAACAGACAAAAGGAAGTTCTGTTATAGTCCAGGATGCGGGAAAAAGGAAAAGGTTCGAGGATCCCTGAAGCTGAAGCGCTTCAGACTGATTTATGGCTCCGAGCGCATAAACAGCAGAGACAGAAATACAAGCGAAGGCCCAAACGACAGCCAGATCACTTCCCACAGGCGACCATGTGCAGCACACGGCGCAGCGTGAGGGCAAGTTGCGTGTAAGCGGCAGAGTGTGTGTCAGCCATAAGTGTGTGTGTGTGTGTGTGTGTGCTTTCCACGCAATTATATGGGGGTCTTGTGCAACGTGCTGAAAGGCTCGAATTGGATTGCGTGTCCATAAATCACACGTGGAGTTGCTTATTGCCATCTGGCGTGAATTTTTGGGAAAGGCCTTGATGTCCCTGTGATCACTCCCATCACCGATCTCCAAACCTCCCAGTTCCTCCCCCGCCATCTCTTTTTAGCGCAGCTGACGGGAACACTGGGGGTCTTCCAGGCGGGCCCAGATGTGTTTGTTCCAAGCCGTCGGTAGGGCTTCGCTGGAGCTGCCTCCTCCACCATTCTTCTCCAGATGGACACATCCTTCCTGCTCTGGGTGGAAGGAAGGGGAAATATGTTTTAAATGAGATCAGGAACTCGGTGTGACCCTGCTTGCTTCGTTTAGGAGGCGAGCAGAGAACTCGGTTTTCGCTCCAGAAGATTGTGAAGGTAAATGAACTTGGGGACTCGTTCCGGTGTGTTTTCTGGATCAGTGTCTGGGTGCGCTGGTGTTGGAAAAAGTGAGATTTTCGCGACATTCATAGCACTCCAACTGTAGGAAAACAAATGAAATTAGAATGGTGGCAATAGTTGCTCTCCATCTAAATTTAGAACATATTGTCACCTTCCTGCCTTTATGTCATTGATACGGAAGGAGATTAGGATCACTAAAAACAAAAAAGAAAAAATTCTGACTTTTTTCTGGTAATTCTGACTTTGATTTCAGAAGATTTGTGAGAATTCAGAGGAAAAAAAGTAAAAATTCTGAGAAAAAAGTCTGAATATTTTTTTCAGTGGCCCCAATCCTATAGACTCAAGATTCAAACACAAAGTACTGCGACATTTTAAACATGGCGAATTTCAAAACGAAAAGCAACAACGAAATATTTTATATCGAAGTATATTCATATGCTACAACAAGCAATGACCTAAACCAACCTTAAACTTGCGCAAGGCTTGAATATGTTTGGAAACAGAGGTGGAGCTAGTGTGTGAAAGAAACTATTTCAGTTTGGGTTGCAAAGCAGAGAGGCAGAATAAAAATGGAGGCCGTGCTGTTCATTTGTAATTTGTGAAATAAATTAATAACCACGTACGATTTTTTTTTTGTTCACTTTACAATTATGCAAATTGTGGTGTTGATTCGTTACCTAAAATCAACAACAACAAAAATGCATAAATGCAAGTGACTGAAATGGGACAAAGCTCAGTCCATGGTAAAGCAAGGCAGCCACATTTTGATTCTTCTACTGTCTAGTTTCCTAAAAAAGAAAAAAGAAAGTCATGATATGTTTTTGCCTGAGCTAAGCACATCCTCTAATCGCTGACTGTGTTTCTTTTTGGTAAAACTTTGTGGAAATCACTTTTTTGATTTTTTTCTTTTTATAATTTGAATAAGTACAGTTAAAATTCTTGACAAGTGTGGCAGCTTTTCTTTCTGCTTCTTGTTGCAAATAATCTCCTGATCTCCCAAAAAGGGTTTACACGCACAGAACACTGTGAATTGAGATTTAAAAGTACTGACTTTCATTTCGGGAGAGAAAAACATAAAGAAAAAAAAAATCCAAATCAGTGAGATAAAGAAATGTAGATAAAAGGGAAGAAGAGAGACGCAGCAGCAGTGCAAAATAGAGTTTCCTGTTTAGACAGAAGACAAACAAATTTGACACCAAAAGTCAAGGCTGAGAAAAGCTGCTGCTCACCAGAGTCATGTGACTGCCGTGACCACAGATTTCCTAGAGCCAGATTTCAACAGCCTGCTACCACAGACAGCACAAACTGGTGCCTCATAATGTTTTTCTTTTACTAAATTGTCTCTGAAAACTCTTGCTTCCACCGGCAGTTCTCATTCTGACAAATATAATCCCACAAACCCTCTGTGTTTTACAGATGACAACAAAATCTAGATGTTTCTCTCATGACTGTATTCTAAAGAGGCAGCATTATGTAAAAGTGATTCTTTTCAGCTTCGCATCACATTACAATGTCGCTCCCTCATCAAATACATACCTGGATTGTCGCCTTGGTTCTTTCATGCATGCTTGAGAAATCCTTTAATCTCCATGACAACCATTCAGCTGTGAAAAACGCCTGGGTGGACATACCCCCGCCTTCGAGGACAAAGCTCCTCCGACCAGCAGCAGCTGAGAAGATGCAGCACAAAAAACAACAGCCTACTAACCACCCCACAGCACAGCCCCCAAAACAACCCCCAACAAATAACAAAAAACCGGGGGAACCGCCGCCGAACCCAAAAAAAAAACCTCATCCCAAAAAAAACCCGGGAAAAACAATGTTAAAGGGTTAATAGAGGAGCCATATTGTGATGACTTCCTGAAGGCGAAGTGTCAGAAAGAAATTTCTTTAAGTCATACGTGATATGTAAGGAATTTTTAACAACTCAAGGTGACATAGTTACTTGCTTGTGCTATAAAGTGGCACTATGTGGCTGGAAAACACATAAATATGCCCCTGTTAGGTTTTTTTTTCATGTGCAGTGGTGCAGAGGTCAGCGGTATCCCTTATCTTAAAGCTGAACTCTCCTCGTTGTCTGACCTGATAAATCCCGAGGTCATCTTGGCAGTTTGCGGTCTGTCTTGAACTTTAATAAACCGTTTAAAAAGCTGAGTCAAACCACGAGAGCCCCTCATTTGAAAGTCAAAAACCTGAAAAAAAATAAATAAATGCATAAATAAAAACATTCGTCTTCACTGTAGGAGACAGAGGAACTAACTTTGAATAAAAATATTTCATGACTCGTTCGGCGGTTGTTATCTGACCGGGAACTTTCTTTTTGTTCTCTAATCTTTCTGAGCGCCGAGCAAATTTGTGATAACACATGATTAGGGGCTTCTCTTTAGCAAAGGAGGCACAGCAGCAACTTCTGTAACTTGGGTGTGAAATTTGTCTTTGCTGCCTCTTTCCAACCTGTAATTGGTCTGAACCTCCACTTCCTCCCCGGTGTTCTTCTGTCTATCTGGCAAAACCCTGTCAAACCCACTAAACAGTTTCTCACGCTTTCACGTTTGCTAGGCTCTAATTTTGGCTGCTGCAGGACGAAGTGAAAATGTGTGCTCATTTAGCAACTATGTCAGTAGTTTCAGTTTACTACTTGAGGCTGTTGAATAAAATTAGGATTTTACACAAATCAATTTAATTGTACATTTATGCACGACTGTAAGCTGTTAGAAAATATATTAATCTGCTTTTTGAATCATTCCAACTTACTCCACTCTTATTGTTTAATTCAAGCTGGTTGTCTGTTTATATGTATATATATATTTTTTATGTTGCCCATTTTTCTTTCTATATTTCCTCTTTTTGCCCCAGCTGATGCTACCTCAGCTTGATTTTAATACCACTGTACAACACAGTTCCTCATTGTGGGACTCCAAAGTGTCTGGATTTGAATCTTGGTAGGATGTACAGAGTACCAGGCATACAGTTATGTGCAAACAGCAACATTATATTCAATATCAACATTTATTTTAATGGCTAAGAGTTTTGATCTCCAGTGAATCACGTTTTCAAAACAATCCAAACTTTGTCCGTATTGTCAGTATTGCTATTTTCTCCACTGCTTGTACCAGAAAGGTCCATCAATAAGTACCAATGAATTTGAAAATATGATGAAAAACAGTTCCTGTGTGCAGTTTATTGATATAAAATCACACTTATTAATGAAGTGTAATACAAATGGATGTTTCTCAGGAGCAGTATTTGTGTTTGTGGGTCCAGGATTGCCATGTCACGCAGTCACAGCCTAAAAAAAGTATTGAATTGTTTGTATCTTTACTGTTATCACAATAGGGTTATAATAGTTTTGGGTTTTTCATTGTAGTTTATTTTGTTGTGACTTTTGTTTGTCTAATTCAGTTTTAGTTTTTAGAGTGGGTTTGCTAGGTTTTATTAGTAAAGTATTGCTTAGTTGCAGTTTGGGTTTTATTAATTGTAGTTTTAGTTTTTTTTATATACTTTAATATTTAGGTGCAGAACTCAAAAAGGTAAACGTATTGCGATTATACATTTATCGAGTAATAAATACTCAGCTAAAAATAGCATTTAAAAAAAAATGTATTTAATTACCGACTTTCTCTCCCACATTTTGCGAGTCACCTGTGTTTTATGCCGTTTATCTTTTTCTGTACTGAAATGAATTTTGTTGTGCTTCTGTTCGGTGACAATAAAGGCTGATTCCAAAGAAAAAATGGTGAGGACCAGGGTAAGGTTTTTAAATATTTTAATACTTTTCTTAAAAAACAAAACAAAACAAAACAAACAAAAAAAACATAGATGCTGTACTCCATTATATGAAGATGAATCTATTGACCTCAATGCCTCAGTCACCAACATACCAACACATTGTTCTGGGTAAAATAAATCATAGAAGAAAATAAAACAGCGAAGGAGAAATAGGACACCTTGAAGATGTGAAGAAAAGAAAAAGGAGAAAAAAAAATACAGAAAATGACAGAGCAGAAAACACTCCAGATCTCTGAGCCAAACCTCAAGGAAGCGGGAAAAGCTCCCACTTCCAGATCAACACAATGGCACACAAAGTCCAAAACGCTCTCAGTGCGGACGACGACGAGCGCGAGGTCAGAGTGACGAAGGACAGAACGAAGAGAAGTCCATTAGACGACTGAAACTGTGATGATGGTGGCAGGCGAGATGGGAAAGACTGACTAAAAATATCCACATGAAGGGAAGAAAACAAAAATAAAAGAAATATAAAAAAAATAAAAAAAACCAGACTAAAACACTTAAGTGCAGATTTATCCAGTAAGTACAAAATGATGGGACCTAGGCGCGTAAAACTCCTTTGAAGAAAGAGAAAACCAGTTGCATAACTTTCGATTTAAAAGGCCGGGAAGAGGGGGAGGGAGGGGAAGCAAAATTTTAAATAGCAATGATGACAGTCTTTAATATAAAGTGAAGAGACAATGCAATTTACATGTAAAAAACGTGAAACAACTTTCAGCACTCAATGGATTTGTTTTGGCATAGAGTTAAGAAAAAAATAAAACACAAAACAAAAACTGAAAATGTGAGAATAAGACAGACGAAACAATCCTCTCAATAGAATCATAAAAAAAGTTTTGTTTTTTTTTGTTGGTTTTTCTTCTTTACAGTAAAGTCTACAAAATCAAAACCATAGCTCAGAGATGAACACAGACACGAGCTTTGCTCTCCACAAAGATATCCCTCTCATATTCTTCAATGACTTACTTTTTTTTGTCATATATAATATATATATTTGTGTATCTATTTTTATATATATATATAATATGTATAATTTGTAGGGCGTGATTAGTTTACAGGCCGGAGCGCTAAGGCAAGGGACGCACTTTGAAAACTTATGAAACATGGTTGCTTCTTCCGTGGTCACTCCTGATTGTTGCAGAGGGGGAAGTGGAAGGTGAAAGGAGGTCTTATAAAAAAACAACAAAACAACAAAAACAAAAACAAAACACACTGTATCCTGAGAAAACAATAAGCTTCTAAATGATAGGTGACGAAAACCTTACAAACTTAACCACAAGAGTCCAGATTCCCCCAGTGAAAATCTGAGGGGAGAGGAGAAAAGTAAAAACAAAGCAGGCTGTTTTATTTGTTCTCCTGTTAGCTAAAGTCCCCCAGAAATAAAAAAAAAAAAAAAAAAGAAACTGCTCCAGTTTATAATTTAACATAATGAAGGAGATTCAATTTCGATTCTCTCCTAAAATTTTCAGACTGCTCATCCCGTCGTCCTTGGAGATCAATAAGTAACCAATGAACATCAAGCAGGAAACCCGGGAGGGAGAAAGCCGTTTCTCTACGTTCCCAATCACAACAAGCTAACGGGGCCGAGAGGTTTCTGCTAGGTCCGGGCGGTGATGTGGATTTGTGTCATCGGCAGCAACCATGTATCTCAGAGCTGTTTCTCGTGACGCTTGTACATTTGGAAACGTTGTAACTTATCAAGTCCTCGTCTCGTGCTCTCTTTTTTTTTTTCTTTCCTTTTCAGAAAAGACTCTCCTCGAAAATCGCCATAAGGTCGCTCTGGAAATTGATGTCGATGTTGTCCGCCATCTGCAGAGAAAACCGAAAAGGTAAAACGACGATGAGACGCGATTTAAAGAAAAAAAGTGAGAAACAAAAAAACAGAAAGAAAAGTGCGTACAGCCTCTCTGAAGCGCCGGTCCCGTTCGCGGAGGCGCTCCCGGTCCCTCTGCTGGTCCAGAGCGCTGTGTGCTGCTGCTGCTGCCGCCGCTGCGGGCGGAGGGGGCAGAGCTTGTTGTTTGGCGGGAGCCGGCGGCGGCTGAGGGGAGTGAGTGGGTGGAGAGGAGACGGGGGGAGGGGTCGGAGCAAGGGGCGACTGTCGCCCTCGGCGACCGTGCTCCGTTGTGTCGTCATCATCGCGGCTGTGACATGGAAACAGGAAGCAGCAGTATGTTTTTATTTGATCAAGTTACCTGGTGCCACTGATGCCGATTTAGGCCTTTTCAAAATGATGCAAAATTAAACCAAGCAACACAAAAAAAAGTTTTGGAAGGAAATAAAAACTTTTTGCATGGGAATGCAAAAAAATCTGCGAGGGAATTCAAAAGAAAAGAAATTTCCTCACCTCCCCTAACTTTTTTTTTTTTTTCTTTGCTAATTCTGAGTCGTTTCTTCATCATTCGGAGTGAGCTGTTTTCTGTCCCTCCTACTTACCGTAGCATCTCCTGCACTCTCTTGGCCTGCTCTGCCTGGGCTTTCAGCTGTCTCTCCCGCTCCTCCTTCTCCATGGCGACTCGCTTATAGCGCTCGAAGCTGTCGCTGGACGAGCGCAGCGATGACGTCGGCGCAGACTGGGAGCGTTGAGCCAGGCTGGCCCAGGAGCCCATGTTCTTTAGTTTCACATCCTGGGACGGAAACACAGCAGGATTAGTGGGAAATAAAGACGGTTTTTATTGGGTGCGGCACTATTTTATGCATTTATTTTGTATTTTTGTGTGTACCGGTGTCTTTTTGGGTGCGATGGGGGTCTTGGGTTCTTGCTTGATTTTGTTCTCCGGTTGGGAGGCGGGCGGCGATGGGGAGTTGGGGAGGCGGGAAACGGGACGAGAACCATCCAGCGGCTTCATCTCCAAACCTAAACACACGTTTAGGGAGAAATGAGGAACCAGAGAAAAGTCATCGCTTCCAAACTCAAATCTAAATTTTTATTGGTTTTCCCTCCAAATATTTCCAGACATTTATTAACGAAAATAATTAGTTAGTTGCAGTCCTAATCTGAAGACAACACAATGTTTATGTTGTCTTCAGATTAGGACTGCAACTAACTAATTATTTTCGTAATCGATTATTCTATAATCTGACGATTAATCAATTAATCACATAAAAAACATATTTACAGATGAAGAATTTTTAACATCTTAAAAGCAAAATGTACAAAATGTTATGTTTTGTACCATTTTGGCTCAATTACTGCTCTATGCTGCTTTTACAGCAACCTTCTTTTTAGTCGGTATAATTCAAATAACGATTAATAATTTACTAAATTAGTCGATTAATCCATTTAGTCGTTTCAGGCCTACTCCAGATTTGAGTACTAAAGGGATATTGCACTTTTTTAAAAGTGTTTGGACTCAGATCTGCTTCATTTTGAAATCTATAAAACTTAAAACATTTAAAATTTTCTCTGGCTTTGACCAATCTTACAGAAACGCTGTTTTACCCTTCCTTAGCAGAGAATAAACATTTCACTCACTGTGTTTGTTGTCATGTTTGTGTGCGTCTTGGCGGACTGCAGGGCTGAAAGGTGATGAAGGTAGACCTGGAGACTGCGAAGGCTTCTCCTCTTTGACTCCCACCAGGTTGGACCTCTGCTCCTACGCCAAGCCCAATCACACAGAACTCAGTGCAGTCGCCACACATCGACACAGTGATGCAACGTTCCTGATTGGCTTACATGCTTCTTGGTCTGTAAAGGTGACTGCTGTCCCATTGGATGAAACTGAGGCATTTGAGGCGAATGCATCATTAGAGGAGACGGGCTTTCACGCAGGCAGCCTAAACACAGGGAACAAGAAGTTCAGTTTATCTACAGCTGAGCTCTCTAGCACCACCGTATGGATGAATACCAAAATGACAACAAACAAACAAACAAAAAACACTAAACAAAACAAAACAAAATATATATATATATATAACTAGTAAATGTAAAAATCTAAACATATGTATCTTAGATGCAAGGTTCATATGTTAGTTATTAAGAGCTGTGGAACTTTCCAGCTCATCTCCAATCTGTCCTCTGTCACTACGCTGGTAGTTTTCAGTCGTTTCAAGTTAAAATAAAATAAAACTTCAACCATGTAAAATGACAGAAAAAGAAAATATTTAAGAAGGAAACCAAACAACTTGCAAAAAACATTAAAGCTCAGTACGATAACTTCAATATTGACGTTTATCAACTAACCTCAAGTAACTATTTTACTTTCAGTTGTTATGAAAATGGTATATATATATATATATCAAATATGAATTAAAAGAAATTTTACTTTGAAATTTCATGCCTTGAAATTGGGTGTCCGTCTCTTTAAGAAGCTCCTGCTCTTTCTGAAACTCTGCCTTCAGGAAGTCATCACAACGTGGCTCCTCTATTAACCCTTTAACAAGGTTTTTATCAGCGTTTCACTGAGAAATAGTTTGTAGATCAGTAGATCCACAGTTCCACCAGATGTTTGCTAATTGCTGCTGGCTAGTCTGAAGGAGCCGAGTGGTGGAGTTGTTCTGTTCTGCTCTGTGATGTGGAAGCCTGGAAACTGCAACTCTGAGGAGGAGCTTCGTCCTCAAAGGCGGAGCTTCGTCCACCCAGGTGTTTTGAACAGTTGAACGGTTGCCATGGGAGACTAAATGATTTCTCTAAATTTGCATGAAAGAATCAAAGCAACATTAAAGGTAATGCTATGAGCTCAAAAATACTGCCCCTTTAATGTTCTCTAAGCAGGAGGCTGTTGAAAGTGAGAATTTGTTCTCAATCAACTTACCTGGTTAAATAAAGGTTTAACAAAATAAAAAACCCCACTGTGTTTAATGTGGTACCTTTAGTTGAGAAGGCCTCTACTGTGTTGTGTGGGGATGGCTGCTGCTGATGCTGGAGCTGCTGGACCTTCTGCTGCAGGACAGCACCCTTCAGCTGCTGGGACCCCGCCGGCTGGGAATTCGGGAACAGCTGGGGAACGTGAGCTGGGACGTGTCTCTGCGTCTGGGTGGGCGGTGCCGCCGCCAAGACCTGCGTGTGTATCGACTGCAGGAGCTGGGAAGCGGCCTGCCCAGGCGAGTGTGTGTGCAGCGGCTGCAGCGGCTGCAGCGGCTGCTGCAGCTGCGGCGGCTGCTGCTGCTGCGGCGGCATGGTGACCCGGGGCTGCAGCGACTGCAGCAGGTTGTGAACCTGGCTGAGCGGCGGCGTCTCGGAACTGTTCGGCACAGGCTCTTCGTCGTCCTCCAGCAACGCCTGAGGAGGTTGAGCTGAGAGGGTACCCAGGATGCCGTGCGACGGCGGCGACGGGACGCGTGGGCGGAGGACTGGCTGCGGGAGGCTCATGGGAAGCGTGGGTTGAAGCTGGGCGGGGACGGCGGGAGGCGCAGGAGGCAGGGTAGGCAGCAAGGATGGAGGAGGCTGCGGCGGTTTGGGCGGAAGAGGCGCGGCGCGGTTGCTAGGTCTGGATGGTTGCTGGGGGAGGGCGTTGTGGATGGCTGCAAACATGGAAGAAAAAGAAGGAGGGGACAACCTTTAAAGCCTAATCCAACAATCTATCACGACATATTCTATTAAAAACGTAGCAATGTGCAGAAATTAGGGTTTCGACTAGGGCTGGACGACACGGCGGAGAAACAAACTGCCTTGCAAGAAAGAATCAAGGCAACACTCCAGGCATGTTTTTGATGATTGAATAACATTATAACATGATGCAAAGCTCAAAAAAGTTTAATTTACATAAAACGTCCCCTTTAAAGAATAATTTAGGCTGCTATGTGGATATGCTGAAGCCGCAGCTCTGAAATACCAACCTGGGGAAGGAACGATGGGATGCTGGTTTAGGAAAGGATGCGTGTCGGTCGGTGTCTGGTTGAGGGGTGCGTTTGCGTTCAGCAGGCCCGGGGGTAACGCTGCCCCGGCGGCGGTGCTGGACTCTGCGTTTGACTCGGTCAGGTGGGAATTCATGAAATGTGCCAGAGGGTCGAATCCCGAGGACAGCAGCTGAGAGGAATCCAGCGGCGGGACAGAGGGAGCGGATACAAACGGGGGCTTGGACTGGAACAGCTGGGGTTGTGTTTGAGGCGCGGGGGCGACTGGGAGCATCCCACTGGGAGGAAGACGAGGAGGAGGAGGCGGCTGGTGGTTCCCTCTCTTGGAGTCCTTGTTGGGTAACGTCTTCTTCTGTTGCTTGGGAACCAGCCCTGCAGACACGAGACAAATGAGATTCAAGAGAGGACAAAAGACAACATTTACAGGCTGAATACTTGAGGGTGCCAATCAGTAAAAACACATAAGTGAAGTAAAGACGTTACCATTCTCAGAGTCCTCACTGTCTGAGGAGTCGCTGCTGCCTGAAGATGAAGATCCTGTCTTTATCTTGGTCATTTCCAGAGACTTCTCTACTGCAACAAAAGCCATCAAACTTTAACAACTTCAACAAAACAAGTATTTAATGTTTATATCAGATTGGCACAAACACAACAAATCCTAAATTGAACAGTGTTTAAATAATCCGTACAGAACAAAATAATTCGGAATTCAGCGGCGTAAGTATTGTAGATTTTGAATCAGACCCAATCAAATACAGTCCAGTTTTAATTAATAAATGCAAAGTGAACACTGTAATGTGCCAAATGAACCAAAACGTTTGGAAAAACCTGTTCCCCTCCTCGCCTGCGGAGGCGCTGCACTGAGAACCACGGAGGGAAGCGACACTGAGCGCAACTTCTTTCCTCACGAAATGTAAACAAACATGGAGAGGCGTCAGATTTTAGCGGTTGCAGGATTTTGGTTTTATCGTTGGTAAAAAAACCATGAGCCAACTTAATCAATTTTATGAATTCATAA
>NW_006800283.1:414199-427539 GCF_000485575.1 Poecilia formosa
CAACATACCAACACATTGTTCTGGGTAAAATAAATCATAGAAGAAAAAAAACAGCAAAGGAGAAATAGGACAGAAAATAGGAAGAAAAGAAAAAGGAGAAAAAAAAATACAGAAAATGACAGAGCAGAAAACACTCCAGATCTCCGAGCCAAACCTCAAGGAAGCGGGAAAAGCTCCCACTTCCAGATCAACACAATGGCACACAAAGTCCAAAACGCTCTCAGTGCGGACGACGACGAGCGCGAGGTCAGAGTGACGAAGGACAGAACGAAGAGAAGTCCATTAGACGACTGAAACTGTGATGATGGTGGCAGGCGAGATGGGAAAGACTGACTAAAAATATCCACATGAAGGGAAGAAAACAAAAATAAAAGAAATATAAAAAAAATAAAAAAAACCAGACTAAAACACTTAAGTGCAGATTTATCCAGTAAGTACAAAATGATGGGACCTAGGCGCGTAAAACTCCTTTGAAGAAAGACAAAACCAGTTGCATAACTTTCGATTTAAAAGGCCGGGAAGAGGGGGAGGGAGGGGAAGCAAAATTTTAAATAGCAATGATGACAGTCTTTAATATAAAGTGAAGAGACAATGCAATTTACATGTAAAAAACGTGAAACAACTTTCAGCACTCAATGGATTTGTTTTGGCATAGAGTTAAGAAAAAAATAAAACACAAAACAAAAACTGAAAATGTGAGAATAAGACAGACGAAACAATCCTCTCAATAGAATCATAAAAAAAGTTTTGTTTTTTTTTGTTGGTTTTTCTTCTTTACAGTAAAGTCTACAAAATCAAAACCATAGCTCAGAGATGAACACAGACACGAGCTTTGCTCTCCACAAAGATATCCCTCTCATATTCTTCAATGACTTACTTTTTTTTGTCATATATAATATATATATTTGTGTATCTATTTTTATATATATATATAATATGTATAATTTGTAGGGCGTGATTAGTTTACAGGCCGGAGCGCTAAGGCAAGGGACGCACTTTGAAAACTTATGAAACATGGTTGCTTCTTCCGTGGTCACTCCTGATTGTTGCAGAGGGGGAAGTGGAAGGTGAAAGGAGGTCTTATAAAAAAACAACAAAACAACAAAAACAAAAACAAAACACACTGTATCCTGAGAAAACAATAAGCTTCTAAATGATAGGTGACGAAAACCTTACAAACTTAACCACAAGAGTCCAGATTCCCCCAGTGAAAATCTGAGGGGAGAGGAGAAAAGTAAAAACAAAGCAGGCTGTTTTATTTGTTCTCCTGTTAGCTAAAGTCCCCCAGAAATAAAAAAAAAAAAAAAAAAGAAACTGCTCCAGTTTATAATTTAACATAATGAAGGAGATTCAATTTCGATTCTCTCCTAAAATTTTCAGACTGCTCATCCCGTCGTCCTTGGAGATCAATAAGTAACCAATGAACATCAAGCAGGAAACCCGGGAGGGAGAAAGCCGTTTCTCTACGTTCCCAATCACAACAAGCTAACGTGGCCGAGAGGTTTCTGCTAGGTCCGGGCGGTGATGTGGATTTGTGTCATCGGCAGCAACCATGTATCTCAGAGCTGTTTCTCGTGACGCTTGTACATTTGGAAACGTTGTAACTTATCAAGTCCTCGTCTCGTGCTCTCTTTTTTTTTTTCTTTCCTTTTCAGAAAAGACTCTCCTCGAAAATCGCCATAAGGTCGCTCTGGAAATTGATGTCGATGTTGTCCGCCATCTGCAGAGAAAACCGAAAAGGTAAAACGACGATGAGACGCGATTTAAAGAAAAAAAGTGAGAAACAAAAAAACAGAAAGAAAAGTGCGTACAGCCTCTCTGAAGCGCCGGTCCCGTTCGCGGAGGCGCTCCCGGTCCCTCTGCTGGTCCAGAGCGCTGTGTGCTGCTGCTGCTGCCGCCGCTGCGGGCGGAGGGGGCAGAGCTTGTTGTTTGGCGGGAGCCGGCGGCGGCTGAGGGGAGTGAGTGGGTGGAGAGGAGACGGGGGGAGGGGTCGGAGCAAGGGGCGACTGTCGCCCTCGGCGACCGTGCTCCGTTGTGTCGTCATCATCGCGGCTGTGACATGGAAACAGGAAGCAGCAGTATGTTTTTATTTGATCGAGTTACCTGGTGCCACTGATGCTGATTTAGGCCTTTTCAAAATGATGCAAAATTAAACCAAGCAACACAAAAAAAAAGTTTTGGAAGGAAATAAAAACTTTTTGCATGGGAATGCAAAAAAAATCTGCGAGGGAATTTCTTTGCTAATGCTGAGTCGTTTCTTCATCATTCGGAGTGAGCTGCTGTCTGTCCCTCTTACTTACCGTAGCATCTCCTGCACTCTCTTGGCCTGCTCTGCCTGGGCTTTCAGCTGTCTCTCCCGCTCCTCCTTCTCCATGGCGACTCGCTTATAGCGCTCGAAGCTGTCGCTGGACGAGCGCAGCGATGACGTCGGCGCAGACTGGGAGCGTTGAGCCAGGCTGGCCCAGGAGCCCATGTTCTTTAGTTTCACATCCTGGGACGGAAACACAGCAGGATTAGTGGGAAATAAAGACGGTTTTTATTGGGTGCGGCACTATTTTATGCATTTATTTTGTATTTTTGTGTGTACCGGTGTCTTTTTGGGTGCGATGGGGGTCTTGGGTTCTTGCTTGATTTTGTTCTCCGGTTGGGAGGCGGGCGGCGATGGGGAGTTGGGGAGGCGGGAAACGGGACGAGAACCATCCAGCGGCTTCATCTCCAAACCTAAACACACGTTTAGGGAGAAATGAGGAACCAGAGAAAAGTCATCGCTTCCAAACTCAAATCTAAATTTTTATTGGTTTTCCCTCCAAATATTTCCAGACATTTATTAACGAAAATAATTAGTTAGTTGCAGTCCTAATCTGAAGACAACACAATGTTTATGTTGTCTTCAGATTAGGACTGCAACTAACTAATTATTTTCGTAATCGATTATTCTATAATCTGACGATTAATCAATTAATCACATAAAAAACATATTTACAGATGAAGAATTTTTAACATCTTAAAAGCAAAATGTACAAAATGTTATGTTTTGTACCATTTTGGCTCAATTACTGCTCTATGCTGCTTTTACAGCAACCTTCTTTTTAGTCGGTATAATTCAAATAACGATTAATAATTTACTAAATTAGTCGATTAATCCATTTAGTCGTTTCAGGCCTACTCCAGATTTGAGTACTAAAGGGATATTGCACTTTTTTAAAAGTGTTTGGACTCAGATCTGCTTCATTTTGAAATCTATAAAACTTAAAACATTTAAAATTTTCTCTGGCTTTGACCAATCTTACAGAAACGCTGTTTTACCCTTCCTTAGCAGAGAATAAACATTTCACTCACTGTGTTTGTTGTCATGTTTGTGTGCGTCTTGGCGGACTGCAGGGCTGAAAGGTGATGAAGGTAGACCTGGAGACTGCGAAGGCTTCTCCTCTTTGACTCCCACCAGGTTGGACCTCTGCTCCTACGCCAAGCCCAATCACACAGAACTCAGTGCAGTCGCCACACATCGACACAGTGATGCAACGTTCCTGATTGGCTTACATGCTTCTTGGTCTGTAAAGGTGACTGCTGTCCCATTGGATGAAACTGAGGCATTTGAGGCGAATGCATCATTAGAGGAGACGGGCTTTCACGCAGGCAGCCTAAACACAGGGAACAAGAAGTTCAGTTTATCTACAGCTGAGCTCTCTAGCACCACCGTATGGATGAATACCAAAATGACAACAAACAAACAAACAAAAAACACTAAACAAAACAAAACAAAATATATATATATATATAACTAGTAAATGTAAAAATCTAAACATATGTATCTTAGATGCAAGGTTCATATGTTAGTTATTAAGAGCTGTGGAACTTTCCAGCTCATCTCCAATCTGTCCTCTGTCACTACGCTGGTAGTTTTCAGTCGTTTCAAGTTAAAATAAAATAAAACTTCAACCATGTAAAATGACAGAAAAAGAAAATATTTAAGAAGGAAACCAAACAACTTGCAAAAAACATTAAAGCTCAGTACGATAACTTCAATATTGACGTTTATCAACTAACCTCAAGTAACTATTTTACTTTCAGTTGTTATGAAAATGGTATATATATATATATATCAAATATGAATTAAAAGAAATTTTACTTTGAAATTTCATGCCTTGAAATTGGGTGTCCGTCTCTTTAAGAAGCTCCTGCTCTTTCTGAAACTCTGCCTTCAGGAAGTCATCACAACGTGGCTCCTCTATTAACCCTTTAACAAGGTTTTTATCAGCGTTTCACTGAGAAATAGTTTGTAGATCAGTAGATCCACAGTTCCACCAGATGTTTGCTAATTGCTGCTGGCTAGTCTGAAGGAGCCGAGTGGTGGAGTTGTTCTGTTCTGCTCTGTGATGTGGAAGCCTGGAAACTGCAACTCTGAGGAGGAGCTTCGTCCTCAAAGGCGGAGCTTCGTCCACCCAGGTGTTTTGAACAGTTGAACGGTTGCCATGGGAGACTAAATGATTTCTCTAAATTTGCATGAAAGAATCAAAGCAACATTAAAGGTAATGCTATGAGCTCAAAAATACTGCCCCTTTAATGTTCTCTAAGCAGGAGGCTGTTGAAAGTGAGAATTTGTTCTCAATCAACTTACCTGGTTAAATAAAGGTTTAACAAAATAAAAAACCCCACTGTGTTTAATGTGGTACCTTTAGTTGAGAAGGCCTCTACTGTGTTGTGTGGGGATGGCTGCTGCTGATGCTGGAGCTGCTGGACCTTCTGCTGCAGGACAGCACCCTTCAGCTGCTGGGATGCCGCCGGCTGGGAATTCGGGAACAGCTGGGGAACGTGAGCTGGGACGTGTCTCTGCGTCTGGGTGGGCGGTGCCGCCGCCAAGACCTGCGTGTGTATCGACTGCAGGAGCTGGGAAGCGGCCTGCCCAGGCGAGTGTGTGTGCAG
Organism: Poecilia formosa; assembly: GCF_000485575.1. Lineage (NCBI taxonomy): Eukaryota > Metazoa > Chordata > Actinopteri > Cyprinodontiformes > Poeciliidae > Poecilia > Poecilia formosa. Next base: position 419,123 of record NW_006800283.1, read on the forward strand.
CGGCTGCAGCGGCTGCAGCGGCTGCTGCAGCTGCGGCGGCTGCTGCTGCTGCGGCGGCATGGTGACCCGGGGCTGCAGCGACTGCAGCAGGTTGTGAACCTGGCTGAGCGGCGGCGTCTCGGAACTGTTCGGCACAGGCTCTTCGTCGTCCTCCAGCAACGCCTGAGGAGGTTGAGCTGAGAGGGTACCCAGGATGCCGTGCGACGGCGGCGACGGGACGCGTGGGCGGAGGACTGGCTGCGGGAGGCTCATGGGAAGCGTGGGTTGAAGCTGGGCGGGGACGGCGGGAGGCGCAGGAGGCAGGGTAGGCAGCAAGGATGGAGGAGGCTGCGGCGGTTTGGGCGGAAGAGGCGCAGCGCGGTTGCTAGGTCTGGATGGTTGCTGGGGGAGGGCGTTGTGGATGGCTGCAAACATGGAAGAAAAAGAAGGAGGGGACAACCTTTAAAGCCTAATCCAACAATCTATCACGACATATTCTATTAAAAACGTAGCAATGTGCAGAAATTAGGGTTTCGACTAGGGCTGGACGACACGGCGGAGAAACAAACTGCCTTGCAAGAAAGAATCAAGGCAACACTCCAGGCATGTTTTTGATGATTGAATAACATTATAACATGATGGAAAGCTCAAAAAAGTTTAATTTACATAAAACGTCCCCTTTAAAGAATAATTTAGGCTGCTATGTGGATATGCTGAAGCCGCAGCTCTGAAATACCAACCTGGGGAAGGAACGATGGGATGCTGGTTTAGGAAAGGATGCGTGTCGGTCGGTGTCTGGTTGAGGGGTGCGTTTGCGTTCAGCAGGCCCGGGGGTAACGCTGCCCCGGCGGCGGTGCTGGACTCTGCGTTTGACTCGGTCAGGTGGGAATTCATGAAATGTGCCAGAGGGTCGAATCCCGAGGACAGCAGCTGAGAGGAATCCAGCGGCGGGACAGAGGGAGCGGATACAAACGGGGGCTTGGACTGGAACAGCTGGGGTTGTGTTTGAGGCGCGGGGGCGACTGGGAGCATCCCACTGGGAGGAAGACGAGGAGGAGGAGGCGGCTGGTGGTTCCCTCTCTTGGAGTCCTTGTTGGGTAACGTCTTCTTCTGTTGCTTGGGAACCAGCCCTGCAGACACGAGACAAATGAGATTCAAGAGAGGACAAAAGTCAACATTTACAGGCTGAATACTTGAGGGTGCCAATCAGTAAAAACACATAAGTGAAGTAAAGACGTTACCATTCTCAGAGTCCTCACTGTCTGAGGAGTCGCTGCTGCCTGAAGATGAAGATCCTGTCTTTATCTTGGTCATTTCCAGAGACTTCTCTACTGCAACAAAAGCCATCAAACTTTAACAACTTCAACAAAACAAGTATTTAATGTCCATATCAGATTGGCACAAAGACAACAAATCCTAAATTGAACAGTGTTTAAATAATCCGTACAGAACAAAATAATTCGGAATTCAGCGGCGTAAGTATTGTAGATTTTGAATCAGACCCAATCAAATACAGTCCAGTTTTAATTAATAAATGCAAAGTGAACACTGTACTATGCTAAATGAACCAAAACGTTTGGAAAAACCTGTTCCCCTCCTCGCCTGCGGAGGCGCTGCACTGAGAACCACGGAGGGAAGCGACACTGAGCGCAACTTCTTTCCTCACGAAATGTAAACAAACATGGCGAGGAGTCAGATTTTAGTGGTTGCAGGATTTTGGTTTTATCATTGGTAAAAAACCATGAGCCACTTAATCAATTTTATGAATTCATAATTTTTTTTGTTTGTTTTTGAAGAATTAATTTTAGAAAACTGTGGATGTTTTTCACCACTGAGTTTCTATAATTCAGAGTGATGTCAGCACACCGTGGGTCGGCATCTTGTTTGCCAAGCTTGTTTTACAATTTCTAATTATTTGGACTTTGAACAGACAGAAGGGATGACTGAAATGAAAGCCACTTTTTTGAAAATATTTTCAGGCATTTGTAATTTCTTTTTAAGAAAGTGAGAAAAAAACCCTGATTAAAAAAAAGGGAAATCAAACACTTATTTTTAAAACCTATCGTCCAGACAAACTCTTGATAACAGAGTTAATGCTCATTGTGCCCACAGAACGGGTTTCTGAGATCCATCTTTTTCAACCAGAACTTGGTTCAAAAACCCACCTGATGGTTTTTTCTTCTTCTTGAGGCAGCTAGACACGTATTTCTCCAGCTCCCTCAGCGTAGACGGCTTCAGGGTCTCAAAGTCGATCTCGATCTCATCGGGGTTCGAGTTTTTCAGCGACGGCTCCCTCGTCTGGATTATGTGCACGACTCGGCCGAGCTTGTCGCCGGGCAGTTTGTTGATGTCCAGGCTCAGCTGGCGCTTCTCCTCGTACGACATCGGCTTGCAAGAGCCAAAATCTGAAGAAGAAAAAAACAGAACGATGTTTTTTTGCTGATGTTTACACTGGGTCTTTGATTAACCACAAATAAAAATTCACATATTTGATGTTCATTCTAAAATGTAAAAAAATACTTTAGATATAAATTTATACAAGCTTATTATGTGAAACTAAATGGGACAACTGAATAGAAATGAGTCTGGAAATGAAAATATTTGTATGATGTTTCCAGAAGCAGTCATGCTTCGCCTCTGCTCTGTCTGAAACACACCGATGTCGTCCTCCGCTTCCAGAGAAGCTGAAGGCAGGAGAGCGATGGGTCCTGACGGAGGGGGCGGAGCTGGCCGGCTGTTTTTGAGGTCCTCTTTCTTACTGCGATGGACAAATGATGGATTTAGTCTGACTTCAAGCAGAGACGTCGTGACTGAATTCTGCAAAGGAAAACGCACCTGGGCTTCTTCTTCTTCTCCTTTATCGTGACGGGATCTTTACTCTTGCTTTTCTTAGAAGTCTGAAGCGTCGCGGGAGGAGAAGTTTCTGCAGGTTCCTCAGGTTCCTGCTTCTTTTTATGCTTTTCCTTCTTCTTCTCCTTCTTGTCTCTCTCTTTCTTCTTGGGCTTGCTGGTCGGTGGCTGGGAGAGCGCCGCCAGCTGCTCATGAACAGCTTTGAGCTAGGAGGTTGAAAAACACACACATTAGGTCAGGAAACGCCACAAGACGTGAATAATCCCCACTGAGGTTGGGTAAAGCCAGCCTCCATCCTCTAACCCGGGGATGGCCAAAGACTCTGCCTGACTGAATTCAACTGACTTCCTTTTTTTATGATGACTTTTGTTGTGAACTGTTGGAATATAAATTAATTGAAGTGATTTGAATTCAGGAGTACCACAGATTTAGCCTGAAGCTGAGACGGTCGATGCAGACAGAAACATAGAACAAATGTTAGCGAAATTTTCACTGCCGGACCAAGAAAAAAAAAAAAAAAAAAAAAAATTTAAATTTTTTTATTTTTGAAAAATTGAAAAAGTATTGGCTTTTAACTTAAATGAATTAAACCAGAAGCATCCAGTGATTTTTGCTGAAAACCCAAGTAAAATAAAAGTGAACAATTTCCTAATGTTGCAGAAAATACACACACCAAAAAAATCTAGACAAATATATTCAACCTGAAACATGCAAGAATTTATTTATTTATTTTAAATAACCTTGTCAGAACCTATTAAAATAAATCTAACAGGATGATAAACTCCTGCGATTGCATTGCTGTTTTGAGACCAACATATTCAGTAAATATATTGATAATGGCATAATAATGCAAGTTCTAACTCAAAAACTACTAAGCATAATTTTATAAAGAACGCTGAACCCTGGAACTCGGCTTATTTTAAAAATCAAAAATATTCAGGAATATCTTGGACAAATATTTTGGATAATATATAAAGCAGAAATAAAAACCACATAAAACCATAAATAAAAGGAACTAAGAAGTTTAAGTAAACATAATTCAGACAACATTGATCATCAGCATCAAATCTTGTTATGTGAAACTAAATGGGACAACTGAATAGAAATGAGTCTGGAATTTCTATTCAGACTCATTAGTCATCATGTGAGTAATTGCTTGTTGCAACAGGTTTATTGAAAATCATAAATAGTTTTTGACATTTTAATGTAAAACAAAAGCCAAAGGTTGAAAATGTTTGGACAGCAATGCTCCGACCTGCTCCTGTAGCTCGGCCAGTCGCTGTTGTCGTTCCTGTTCCGAGTCTCCTCTGGACGACTCGGAGTCGGAGGAACTGGAGCTGTCGTCTTCCGACGCAGCAGACGGAGGAGGGGCTTGTCGAGTGGGGGGGACGGAGAGGAGGGCCGACGACGGCGTGGGGACCGGGATGGGCCCTTCGGACTCGTCAGGCATTTTGGCGAAGCGCATCTCGAACACGTCCTGTTGGTGGTGGAGGACAGCAGCAGAAACTCTCAGGTCAAAAAGTTTCCTACTTCAAAACAAGACGGACTGAGGACGTTTAGTTTATTATGAATCCTAAAGTAAAGAAAAAGTATAAATAAATTCTAGATATCGGTGACAATGTGCCTGATCCGGATGGGCAGATCTATTCAATCCAACTCTATGCTTTGTTTTCTGCGTGACATCATGCTTTATTATTTACGTTATATTTAGATTTTCTAATTGCACGTTCTGAACCATTTAAATGAAGGTTTATAGCAGTTTATTTTTACGTGGTTGACTGAGTGTGTGAAGCTATTGGTTTACTGATGGAGCATTAATAAATAAATTTGTAATGTTTCTTTTGATTTTAATCCAAGTAAATTCAGCGCTTTTCCTCTGTATTGGATTGACTGATACTAAACCTCAGATATCGGTATCGGAAGTTTAAAAAAAGTGGATCGGTACAGATCTGTAAAGAAATTAAAACTAAATTGAAACATTAAATCTTCTAATAAATGACTGTGGCAATCCTGCTTGCTTCCACAAGGTGGCGTTAATGCATCAAATTGTAGCAACATTGTGCTTTGAATTAAAATGTTATGTATTCATTAAAAACAAAACACAAAAAAATGAAAGCTTCCAGAAACATCTATGCAGAAATTCTTGAAAATAAAAATGAAACCCAGTGAAGAAATGAGGTGAAGTCAGTAAAGATGAACGGGAAGATTGGAATCAGAGGATTTTCAGCTTGAGTGGGCCGACCAGTGACAGGAAACTCTTTTAAATAAATTTTTTAAATATATATTTTATGTTTTTATTTTTTTTTAATGTTTGACATAAAAAGACAGTTTTCCTACAAAGTGCTGTGTGCAGAGAGTGTGTTCCCTTTCTGGGCAACTACATCAAAACAAACATAGCGAGCAGAGCATCTGTTTACCATCTAATGAGGAATAAAACCATTTTAATCTTTAATGGTTTGGAGTTGAAACGTTTTTTTTAAGTGAACTGCAGCTGATTGCAGAGTGAAACAGAAAAAAAACAACACGAGTCGTTTGTCTCTTGAAAGTGTTTAAAGTTCAAGTTAGACCGATCGTTTGCTACAGCTTCCTGTTATTGTGTTAGTTTGTGTATTCATGCACAGAAACCCAATATAAATTTCTACGTCCCACTTTGTTAGTGTAGATAATGTGCATGTTATACAAATTCAACAAGCAACATTATAAAATACATACACCTAATAAATATGTATTTTTTTCTTTGGAGTTGCACTCCGACCCGAGACTTATCACTTGTTTATTTCCAGTTGAGCCTGATAATTTTTGACAATTTGAATCTCTAGGATTTTTATTTTTAAATACACATTACACTGAGATGCACATATTTATTTGTGTCAAGCTGCAATGGCGCTTTTCACATATAATTCACTTTTTAAAGAGCAAAGTTTTGTGTACATTTTATCTTGTGGGATTGAAAAATGAATTCACTTTGTAAAAAAATAGATTGAAATAAAAAGCGGTCTTAAACAGGAAAAAACAAACGTGTAGAAAACCTTGATTATTTGAAAAATGAGCCAACAGATTATTATTAGTGATGATCCAACCAGAAATAATGCGAACAGAAGATTTCTTCCTGTAAAATCCCAAATAGCAGCACATCATAAGTTGTGTTTCTCTGGAGTCTTTCAGATTTTTTTATTTTTTAAAATCAGATGAATAAATTCATAATGCCAGATTGTTTTTGCTCCTATGTGCGCGGCTGCGTTTACCTGTAATTTACGCGCCATGGAAACAACATCGTGATCTGGAGGATTGTACTTGTAACAGTTAGAGAACATCAACCGGACGTCTGCAGCAAACTCTTCAGCGTCTCTGTACTGCCTGTTATCCAGCTTTTTCTGAAGGAGACAAAAACCATTTGGAATGATCAGAATATTTATGACAAAACATAAATATCATTTGATTCAAATGAATGTATAACTAAGATTATGAGCCAATATTAAATGATCAACTTCTCCTGTTTTAGGTAATTTAGAATTGTGAAACTATTTCTACAAACTCAAATTATTCAATTCTTTTTCTAGATAACCATTTGGGATTAAAATTAGATTAATTACAAATCCTACAATTAACTTAAAATCTTTAATTGAGTCCCACCAATAGAATCAACCAATCAAAAAGTTGAAAAGCCTCGACATCATTGTTGGGCTTTCATAAATTATTTAAAGGGGTAGTACATAATGTCTAAATTTGAAAAATATTTTAAATAATCTAAAAACATATTCCAGTCGTTGACAAATAGAAATAATTTTGATTCTCCTCACACACCCGAAGCCAGTGTTGTGTTCAAGACCACCTAACCCGAGACCAAGACAAGACCAAGACCAGAGTGTATCGAGACCGAGACAAGACCAAGACTTTTAGGGTCCGAGACCAAGTCAAGACCAAGACCGAGGGAAGTCGAGACCGAGTCTCATTTGCCCATATTGCTCATATAAGAAACCACCACTGTTGCACCATTAAACATAGCAATTGAGGCAATGCCCTGACGGTAAATAATGCTCAACTACGAACTCTGACCAAGGAGCAACAAGCAAGAAGTAACCAAAAAGAAGGCGCTCATCGTGACTGTTTTCACTCTCTATCCCAGTACATGAAGCCAGATAGTCTGACACCATGGCAGACATTACAGCTGCCACTTTGAACAAAAACAATCAAAGAGCAATGTGCATGCTCTGCGTGCTCTTTCGTTCTTGTGTTTTAGTTATTTGTTAAATTAAATATCAACGTACATAATTAAATAAAATAATGATGCAGCATACACAGAGCATTACTAGAACAAAGAACGGGTGTTCTGTAACGTCAGATCGTCATACGCTTAGCACGAACTCACGGTGTTCTGTCATACGTTGTCAGATAGTCGTACGCTTGCTCAGACATGCATACGCTGTCATTACCATATGATTTTATTTAATCAGCAACATAGAATCATGACGTAGATCATCATACACTTGGTTATTAACAGTTATATAGCATCCAGCTGCAGCCAGACCTGCTTTAAATACACTTTGAAACCACGACAACGCTTGTATATCCATCTAGTTATCACATTATGTCATATTATAAACAATTTAATGGCTTATTTTCGTCATAACTTGTTGCGTATACTGACAACTCCACTGACGGTCGGACTTAATGTGCATGCGCTGGCATGGTACTCACAGCATGTATGCTATCCTGACAGTTTATGGTAATCTGATAGAATTACCTTTTTTTTTACCCAACTGATAATCCTCTGTAACCGCGTGTGGGGTTTTCCCTGACTGGAAGCTAGAACGCAACCCGTGGAATGTGACAGGTAGCCAATCAGAAAGTGCGGTGACGTAACGTTTAAACATCCCTTCAAAATAAGATACAGATACGCCGCAAAAACAAATATAAAGAACATTTTATTTTAATGAAAATTTTAACTCCTGACGACACATTAATGAGAGCCTTGAGCTTGTTTGTCTCCAAGGAGACGGTCCCATCTGGGAATAATGGGGGACAACGACACCCGAAGTGTGTTGCTTATGTTCAGTCTATTTCGTTGTTTTGTTTTGGTTGTTGTCACTGCAGAAAACCCCGCTTCACATAGATATGATGTCGGAAATGGCAACAGGGTTTTCAGTGCTGTGGTGGCGATGTAAGGGTATTCTGCCATGACTTTAATCCAAAACACCGGCAGAGTTGCTGTCTCAAACATACTTTTAAGGCCGCCGTCATTTGCGATCTCCAGCAGCTGATCTTCTTCTTGCACAGACATGCTAGATTCAGCTGGTTTGTTGACAAATGGGTCGCGGATCCATTCCTTGCCAGTTCGTGGGTCTTTTGTGGTTGGGAAGTAGCGTTCGAACTCCTTTAAAAGCAAAGACAGGTGATCGTGCAATAGCTGGGAAAATGAAGGCTCAGGCTCATTCTCACCCAAAATCCCCGCTAATGTTGGAAACATGTCAAATATGCCTTTGTTCACGCGCCGTCCCCACAAATCCAATTTGGCTTTAAATGCAGCTACTTTATCTGCCAAATTGAAGACGGTTGCCATTTTTCCTTGAAGTGACAGATTGAGTTCA
>NW_006800283.1:429853-461966 GCF_000485575.1 Poecilia formosa
AGACCGAGACAAGACCAAGACCAAATGTGATCGAGTCCGAGACGAGACCGAGACCATCAATAAATGGTCTTAAGACCGGTCTCGAGAGCAAGACCAATTTCGAGTACCACAACACTGCCCGAAGCAGTGTGTTTTAATGTCAGACACTAACTGCGTTTCCATTCACTATATGCACAAAGAAATTTGACAATTTAGAAAAAACTTTTTCAATAAAAAGTGTTTGGAGCTAGAATGAGGTGGTTTTTCAGCTGCGATGACATTAACGTGTTTTGCAAAACCTTCAATGGAAACACTATTTTCACATCACACGAGTCATGTGATCAACAACCGGATGTTGCTACTGGAGGAAACAAAGAAGACGACAGGATGTGGTGGGAGGATGATGACGCGATGAATTAGTTCGTGACTTTAGCGAAATATCGATAAAGTTCTGCACACATTTGTAATAAAAACGCAGCTAATGATAATATCTTCGTTTATTCAGTGTGTAAATATCTGGATTAAACTGTACAAAGCTGATTCACTCTACCCTATAAAGTTATTGCACAAGTAACCATAGACTTTAAAATAATAATAACAAGAGGTCACCTTGATGGTGCTGAGATCCATCGGGTGCTTGATGATGTCATGGTAGTCGTGCAGGCCCAGAGCTTTGGCGTCGACGGGTTTGGAAAAAGGCCAGGCGTACGCCATGTGCTTCTTGGACAGCATCTCTCTCACGAGTCGTGCGCAGAAGCGGAGCTGATCCTGGCGCTTGGAAGTCGCCGTGGCGCCCATCTCCAGGCCCCCGCCCATGTGATGTTGGGAGTCCGGCTGCAACGAGTCCCGTTTGGGCTGCTTCGACGGGCGGGCGCTGTCTCGGCGAGGCCGGGTCACGTCAGACACCGGGGGCGACTCACTCAACTGGTCGTTGGCGGTGGGGGTGGTGGTGTCCGCTTTCCTCTTCTGGCTTTTCTTTTGCTGTTGATGGGGAGTTGGGGTTTTCCGTCAGAACAGAAACATTTGGATGCGTGTAACACAACGAAATGTGGAGTCATTGGTTACCTTGATGAGGGCCGGGGAGCTCTGCAGCACCGGCGGAGGATGGAGGCCTGGGTGTGTCATGGGTGGAGGGGGGACAGAAGTCATGCCTTGGGGTAGGACGTCAGAGGTGGAGAGGGTGAACTGGGGTCCGAGATGTGAAGTGTGGTTTGTGGGTGTGGGAGGCACCCGTGGGGGTTGTGTCTGGACTTGGGAGGGGGCCAAAGGCTGGGCTAAAGCCTGCGGTATGGTTTGGGGAAATGGTTGAGATAAGGAATGGATTATGGGCTGGATTAAGGGCTGGATTAAGGGCTGGGTTAAGGGCTGGGTTAAAGGCTGGGTTAAAGGCTGGGTTAAGGGCTGGGTTAAGGGCTGGGTTAAGGGCTGGGTTAAGGGCTGGGTTAAGGGCTGGGTTAAAGGCTGGGTTAAAGGCTGGGTTAAAGGCTGGGTTAAGGGCTGGGTTAAGGGCTGGGTTAAGGGCTGGACGAGGGGCTGAGGTACAGGTTGGGTTAAGGGGAGGGTTGGTGTGCCACGGGTGTGTGGAGTGGTTGGGGGCGATGAAAAGCCTCTCGTATGCGGGGTCGTTGACGGAGAGGATGACTCTTGGCCTGAATCTGACATAGTCATCAGAGCTGGAACGAAGGATGGACGTGTGAGGACAAGAGGGAAGAGAAATACCAAATGAAATGCTGTTTTCAGGGTTCCTACAGCTTAAGGCAAGTTAAATTCAAGACTTTTTAATGCCAGTTGAAATAACATTTAAGACAAACTTCACAGTAAACACAAATGAAAAAAACAAACAAACAAACAAACAAAACAAAAACAAAAAAAAGACACCCCAGTAAGCAACAATTTTCTCCCAGGTTTTCCCCAGAAATCTTGCCAAGCCTGGTGGTTGGGCCACTAGGGCAGTCGTTCATCCAGGAGCCGGTTGTGTTTTTGAGGTAAAAACGTTTAAAGCTGACAGGAAATTTAAAAATACCACTTGATAATTATCTGTTATTAAAAGATTAATGCCTGAACACCATCTATAAAGTCTTTAAAAAATGCAAACATTTTAAAAAGACTTAAATAAATGAGCAATGTTTAGCCTGGTGGGGGCACAAGTAAAGCCTGGCTTATAATACACTGAGGGAAACCATGTCCTCCTTGTTTTTTTTTTAACATAGGACTGGACAATTTGGCTGAAAAACATAGCACAAAATAAACATTTAATCAGTCAATAGATAACTATTGATTAGTTTTTTTATTTAAATATTTGAAATACACCCCAGTGAAGACCCGCCTCCTGGCTCTGATTGGATGTTTCTAGTTACCACTGGAAGCAACGTGAGAAGGCAGAGGAGCTCGATTTTTCACAGATTATCTGTTTCATTCCATCACAAATTAGGGACAGTTTCAACAAATATGTAAAAATATTCTTTTATAAAAGTTACATACTGCAGCTTTAAGGCCTTGTTTTTAGATTCAATGCCTGTCGTAACTTTTTAGGATCAGAGGGAACCCTGTGTTTTACACATGTAAGACAAATGACATCATTTCAAATAACAGAAAATTACACACCTGAAGCGCTTCAAACAAACAAAACCTGATTTAACCATTAAAATTTTGTTACACAATGGCAAGTTTAAGCCTGCATGTGTCCTGACAAGCTTAACGAGTCAGGTTAGCACCATTTACACATCAGTGAAAACAAGTCTTCTCAGCTGCTTTCCACGTTGCATCTGCCAGAAATCAGATGTTTGTGATTAAACATGTATGTGAAGATAAATCTACTCACAGGGCTCTCGCCTCCCTGCACGACGACCCTTACTGACCACGGCGACCTCCGCCTCTTCCTGCGGCATCTCTGTGATCTTCTGCAGGAAGAGCTTTTCCAAAGCCTCGGCCATAAGGACGATATCATCCCCAGGCTGCAGAAGTAAGAGACAATATGAAAACCAGAGCGCGTTTCAGATTGACAGCATACTTTTACAATGAAATCCAATACATCGAGATTTGAGGTTGCGACGTGACAAAAAGTTTAAAAATGGAAAAATTCTGCAAGATATAAACTTATTCTTAATTTTTTTTAAATTTTGCTCATAGCAGATGAACTAAAGCCCTGTTTTTCTGTACTGTTGAAAAAGAAGAACACAATGTGTCGCTCGTGAAGGTCAAGTGTGATTTCAGCGTGTGACCTCGTCTAACCTTGTTGTAGATGTAGCAGTTTGTGAACATTGTGTTGAAGTCTTGGATACACTCCTGGGCATTCCAGTAGTAGTTGTTCTCCAGACGTTTCTTTATGGTGCCCATGTCCATAGGACTCCTTATTATCTTGTAGTAGTCCTTTGGGGGGAGAAAACAAGGAGAAAAGTAAAGAAAACGACAACTCTGTAAGGTGGACTGAAGAATTCCCAATTAAATAAAAACTGTCCATATGATCAGGATTGTTACTCTTACTATTTTCTCCACTGTATGTTCAATAGGAGTAGCAATACATTTGAAAATATGATTAAATGCAGTTACTTTGTGGAGCTTGGTGGTACAAATCATATTTCTCAATGTGACTGGTGTCCTAAAGAAGCATATAACAAATGGGAATGCTTGTCAAGAGCAGTATTTGTGTTCGCAGGGTTATAATTGCTGTAACACAGTCGCAGCCATACAGTAACCTACATTAAAAAATAGTGATAAATTGTTCTTATAGCCACTTTTATTGTTATCAAAAAAGTACCACAAAATATGATAAAACTGAGTCCATATTGCCTCATTTATACACTGATCACTTAAACTAATCATCAACTAAAAATAAAAGCTTCCACTAAATATTTTCACACATTAATTCAATATAAAACCCAACTACTACAGGAACAAAAACAAGATTAAAGGAGTCATATCTACACCAACAAACTAATCTGTTTTCAGCTAATTATTTAAGTATTTAATAAGCTTTACTCTCTCAATTCTGATTTGTTTACGAATAGAAACCAGCTATTTGCACGGCTGTGTGGTGTTCGCATGTAAAATGAAGTTGGCAGCAGCGTCTGCGGCAACACTGGCTATACATCGCAACTTCAGGTACGTAAAAAATAAAGAAAACACTACTCACAGGCAAATTAAGTTTCACTGCGTCTACAGGTGCTTGGAAGGGCCATGCAAACTGGTGTTTCCATAATGTCTTCAACACCACTTTAAGCAGATACTGAAAAGAGCACAGACAAAACAAAAGGAAAATTATTGGTTCGAGGGGAACTGCAGGCTAATGGGGGCATGAAGACGAGCTGAGGTGAAGCTACCTGGAGCTGGTTGGTCTGTCGTTTGGGTCTGGAAGGGTTCCATGTTTCCGGAGGAGGGGGGTTGAAGGGGAGAGGCGGCGTGGCGGGAGGGAGGTGCTGGCTGCTGCCCGCCTCCAGTCCGTCTCCCATCACAGCAGAGGGTTGCAGTAGCCGAGCAGACAGGTGAGATGGGTTGGACCTGGCAGGGGCAGGTTGCAGCGGGGGGAACCCCCTCAGGCCATTACATTCCTCCTTTGACCCTCTGAAAGGACGATTGTGGAACAACATAATTTACTGCTGGGTTTCTGCTCAAACCTTAAAGGATTCTGGGTGTGGCTGAAAGAAAAAGACTCAACTTTCTGAGAAAAACTAACAACTTAGAGTAAGAAACTGCAGCCAACGGTTTTTATGTACTTTGTGTTTCAACACTTAACAAGGCTAAAGAAAATTACAAAATAAAACGTGTGAACTTCTTAAACTTCACTGAAAAGTGCTGATTATAAGTAGAGATGCACCGATCCGATATTAATATCTGTATCAATACAGATATCAAAATAAAATCTACATTGGGTATTGGTGACAATGTGCCCAATCCAGAAGGGTGGATCTATACAGCCTAATTCTATGCCTTATGCATAGAATTAGGCTGTTCATGTTCTATTATTTATTTTACATTACATTTATAATTTCTGATTATACTTTCTGAACCAGTTGAAAGAAGGTTTGTTGCAGTTTATTTTTTACCTGTTGCTTTTCTCAGTTTCAGTTTATTATATTTTAGATTGGCTGTTCTTCTCCTAATTGCACTAATTGAGTGAACAAATTAAAGTAATGTTTTTACAAGTTTGATCAAGCTTGTGAATCTGTTTGTGTGTGTGCTGTACTGGCGCAGAGCTAGCAAATGAATTTTTAATCCGGTACATTTATGTCTGTATTTTAAAAAAACAACAACAAATGAAAGTCAATTCAGCACCGTTTTTCTGTATCGGATCAGCCGATATTAAACCTCAGATGTCTGTATCGGTATCGGATGTAAAAAAAAAAAAAATCCCTACTGACAAATATTACTGCTGGTTTGGACACAAAGGAGTAAATACAGCTTCGACTCCAGATAAAATGCAAACACAAGACAACATTGCCAGTAAACATAATTTCAACTATGCAAAAAACAACAACAAAATGTTTCATTGTGCATAAAGCATGGCACAAACTCACAGCATGTATTATTATTTGTAAAAAGCAAGAGTGAATTCTGATCATTCTCCCCCAAAAACAAAAAACAAAGCACAGCGTTACCCAAACACTTCAATAAAGCCTCCACGCTGCCAGATGAGGGAGTGACAGCCCTATGAAGGTCCACTTACAGTGGACACCAGATATTAACATCAATTCTATAAAAAAACATCTTTTTAAATTCTGGCAGTGTTAGCAACATTTTTTCGAGTGCCAAAACCAAGAGTATTTTTATACTTTCTTCTTTATTTTTTCATTTTGCTCTTCTTATGATCTCACACAAACTAATAACAGATGTGGTTCAATTTAAATCAAATATTTTGAATTCTGTTCAATCATTCAAGAATTTAGCAAACAGAATTGATTTCAGCAACTCTAAATGATCTCAAACAGGCATTTAATCCTATTAAAGCTATTAAACAGTCAGTAAAGAAAATGTTTGTGTATATATGTATGTAAATATCTAATCTCCGCTGTATGCAGACGGTTTGATGCAGAGACGTCACGAAAGTGTCTGAGTGTCTGATTTAAAACGCAACACTCTGGGACTAGTGCAGAGGCCTGCGCCACACGCCCCATTTCTTTCCATAAAGACACGCTCAACATGTTGAGGTGACGTGCACCCACAGATCAGACCGCCGGACCTCAACCAACAGTAGTTTCTTCTGTAAAGGTGACGCCTGGAAGTGGAAATAAAAATTAAAAAAATCGAGAGGGAGTCACACGTCACCGATGGGATTTAAACTTTTTAACGTTTTTAGACACAGATTTTACATGTAGTTCTCTAAACCCAGTCTGCTAACTTCCACTCTGCATCCATGTGGTTCTGTGATGGCAGCTTAAGATGTGAAAACTCCCATGAGCGCGGAACGCGAGCTTCTCTGTTGCCGATTTGTGAAAAGCCAAAGGGAGCTTAGTAAAGATTTTATTCTTTCGGCTTGCTTTTTGACGTAGTACTAGTGATGTTGCAAAAAAAAAGAAATTTCACGGCTTGAAATTAGGCTTCTGTCTCTTTAAGAAAGTCGTACTCTTTCTGAAACTCCACCTTCAGTAAATAATCACAACATGGCTCCTCTATTAACCTTTTAACAATATTTTTACCAGCGACGCTCTGAGAAGTAGCTCATATAATGACCTCAAGTTCCACTAGATGTTTGCTAATTGCTGCTGGCTAGTCTGAAGGAGCAGAGAAGCTCAGAAGCTTAGAAACTGCAGCTCCGAGGAAGAACCAGGCCTCTCATGCATTTCTCAAACATGCATGAGAGACTCAAGGGAGGTATGTTTTTGATAAGGGAATAACATTATACATGATGTCAAGTTAAAACATTATACATGATGTCAAGTTAAAAAAAGCTTTTATTTTAAAGCCCCTTTAAAATAAAAGCACAGCACCGCTTGGTCTTGGATCAAACATCAATTCCATGCAGGTTTTCCCAGGAGACCATTATAACTAAGTACTCTGTAACAGCCAGTCGTCATTTCGGTGCAGCTGAACAGCAAACTTTAAGTTGGCCTGACTAAATCACCAAAGCGAAAACTTTGGATTTCATTAGATGATGCTAGCGATGACAGCAGTGCTAACGTTTTCTGCAGCTTTCAATGTAACAGGTTTTTGGTGAGCTCCTCTCAGTTTACGCTTTAAACTTGAATAAATCGCTGGCCCAGATTTTGTAACATCTCTTGCACTTTTGTGTTGCTAATTTTGACCCGATCTGAGAAACGATCTTTGTGAAACTCACATGGTTGATGCTGTGCCGCTGTGGTCTACTCCACTAGTGTAATCATATCTCAGTTGGTGAGGCGGCACCTTTCTGAGAAAACTCGGGATGCTTTCCAGCGACACGCTGTGAGTTCAGGGAAACCACAACACATAGAGAGGCGAGTGTCAAACCTGCGAGAGAGAGAGAGACACACAAGAGTGAGCGCCAGGGGTCTAAGACGAGACATGTCCGATATCGTTAAGTAACCAAAGAGGGTAACGTTGAGTTAACCAATGGTGGTGCAATCTAGTGTACATGAAAACAGAATAATAAGTCGATACTGTGACCAGCAAACAGAGTTGTGTTAGAAAACAAATCTAATCAGAGTTTTAATTAGACAGATTTGCTGATAAATACATTAATTTCATTGTGCAGTTGAAATCTCCATTTCTGAGATCTCTTTTACTTGCTATTGCAAGTTGTAATTTTTAAGATCCAATAACAGAATGGGGAAAACATACAATATTCATTAGTGAACACAAAATCCAGTTTCCACCAAAATAGGAACAAACTATTTCATAATTTGACTATAATTTTTACTCCAGTCATTTTCTATTTTCAACCATAGTTCTAAAAAGGTATGGCTTTAAAAACAATTAACATACTGTTCATTCAGTTTTTAAGTCTAATAAAAGTCAAAGTTAAAGTTTGGAGCAGTGGTGATGCTTCCCACTTTGCTCTTCTTTCAGTATAAAGTCACTATAAAGTCATTTCTCTTGTTTATGAGAAAGACATGCATCATATTCATCATTCAAATAACAGGAGTCCCGTCTATTACAGTTATTAGGGTAAACAAAAGATTGCTAGCGCAAAATCTGGAGCAGTGCGCGTTTTTAGCTTAGAGCAGGTTAACCAACAATGCCAATCGCCTGGCAAATTAGCTAGCATTAGCTTTCGGTTAGGGCTGGATGATATTAAAATGTATAACTGTGATATTAACTAGGGCTGTAGTGATACAATAATCTCACGATACGATACAATACACAATATTCTGCTCACGATACAATATATATTGGGATATTCAGCAAATGAATACACTTTTGCAATTTTCTGAAAGATTTTAGAGGGACAGAGTGATTTTGGTGACATTTTGTGACTGTTATAGAGTTGGATTTAATTAATTTAACTGAAAACTGATTAAAAGCACCAACTACACAATACCTGGCTCTGGTTGGACATGGACACAGACTTAAAGTCGACAGCTGGACAAAATGAATCAAAGAAGTGGTGAAAAAACATGTTTATTTTAATTGAAACAGTACAAACTGTAGCTTACATGCGTTTGTAAAGTAAATAAAGTGCACCAAGTACCCTGCTCTGAATAGTTTGACACCTTTTTAACCTCGACACTTAACATCTGAAGGAACCACTCTAAGCCTGATGACCGAATCACTCTCCCAGCGAAGCAAGCAGTGAGTGAGCAAAGTGACAGTTGGATGTTGCGATACTTGCGGATGACTATCAATTTTTTTCTAGGAAAGAAAACATCAATATATATCGCAAAATCGATATTATTACACATCCCTAATATTAACATCTTATCATTTGTTTGCCGTTGCTCAATGTATATTTTCAGTACGCTCAGTGCCATTCTCTGGAATAACAGCAAGCTTTTTTATTTAAATGCTTCAATTACATCAGCAGGTGTTTATTGTATATTTTGATTCAGTCCTCCACTATTGTGTGTGCCATTAAAGGATGGCCTACTTTTTTGCTGACCATTTTATTCAACTACTTGTGACTAAAATAGAATTTAATTATTTATTTCCAAACATTTTTAGCTCAGAAATAATAAAAAAAAAAAAGTTATGTAATGTCAGAAGCACACTTTGTAAATGATCTCAACAGACAGCCATTTAATAAGCAATTTAATAATTTTTGGGTGTTTTGGTTTTTAAAGTTCATGCTTAGTTTTAAGGTGGCAACATTTTAGTCCTTGTTTTTATTGTTGGAAATATATCAAAAATAAACAGCGAAATGATCCCGTAGAATAACCATGATATATGGATTGAATAAACTGTATAATTTATCATTTTCCTTTTATGCTCATATGGACCAATTTGTGTCAGTTATAAAGATGATGATGAATCACATTCTAACATTTTTTTGTATGATTTGGGTTTACATAATTCTACAGATTTCACTATTTCAGTGAATCTGAATTTCATTTTAAATCTTTAATATATGCATAATCTTGATATCATTTGAAAGTTTTTAATCATTTTTTCAATAACATACTATAACTTCAGACCGATATTTTGTTGACCTATGAATGATGACTTTGTCAAATGGAGATAATTTTGCAAACAGTCTAGTCAAATCAGACTAGACTTAAGAGCGACAAATTGTGATATACTCTTAAATTAATAGCACAATGTTTAATATAGCACTTGATTTTTAAATATGGTTATGTTCATAGCATTACTTAAAAAATATAAGATTCTATGATAAAGAATACATTGCGTACTTTAAAGAAGGCCACAACCTCTTTACACCGAGGTAATAATAAACTATATTTTTTTCGGTTCGCCACCATTAAATTTGTCTAATAAAATTCATAACGCAATTTGACCCAAACAAAAACTTAAAAACCCAGCATGCTGCAAAGCTTTCTTCACTAACCTTCCATGATCGTGGGTCGCCGTGTTCACCGTGATCAAGTGACAGCTGTGTACGTAAAGAGTGTTTTAGAATACCACTCCGACAGCACTGGTGGTATTCTCGAAACACCGTACGTCGCGCTTCACATGAGTTTCTGCGCCATAGTGCATAATCTACGCACCCATTAGGACGTAACTTATGTCACGAATACGGCCTACGGGGCTACAAACAAACAGCCTAGCAGCTAATTGACTAGCGTCCAAGCGACCTGCCGCTAACATGTACACTGACAGCACCGAGTGACACCTGTCACGTAAGTCACCTCAACAGAAGTACCTAGACGTGGGAGATACGACATAGAACGTGCACGAGGAGACGAAACCGCACACAAAAATGAGGCAGAACGACATATATCCCGTGTAGCCAAACCGGTACAAGGCCTGAGAGGACAGCTCATGCTCCGCTTGCTGAAGCACTCACTGACAGCGCGGAAAATACACCAACGAAGACTATTTTAAACACTTCAGCAGACGCCCACAGTCGTACGCTTTCGTTTGATATGCAGCCGTCATCCAAACGGGACCATTAAAGTCTATTTTTACCTTGTTCAGTCGCTTGTCAGCGCCCGTAGACCTTCCTCGCCCCAAATCCAGAACAAACAGTCCCGTTCGACGTCGATGACGCCAGACGTAAAGGGGGCGGGGCGAATGTGTGTCAGACGAAAATGTCACCTACAGGCTCGGTCCTCCCACTGGTGCGATCACGCAACACCTCGTAATAGCTCCCGTCCAGAAAAAAGGCTGGTGTAAACTTTAGACGAACTGAGCGCCAGGGGACTTCTACTTATTTTTGATACAAATGGAACCCCATACGTTATCATCTCCAGATTGTGATGACTAGAGAATCTATTTTTATTTTAGCCCAAGTTTTCATTTGAAATTTCCCCAAAAAACTATAAACAAACATGCTGATTATGCTCTAAAAGCTATTATTTAATAAACAAAGGCAGTTATAATTCCAACACATACAAAAACAGTATAATATTGTTAGTTAAAATGTTTTTTTATTAAATGTACTCATTTTGTTTTTATTGGAAATTTATGCAACAAACCAAATGACCTGGTCCATAGTTGTAAAGTGTGAAAAATGTAGTATAAACAGATGGAATCCATTTAATAATAAGGTGACATCTGAAGGTAAATTGATATAGATTTTATCAGAGTATCAAATTAAAAAGAGGCTAATCTATATGCATGCTGCTCTTTGTATTTTGGGATAATTCCTTAAAACATTTCACCTTACACTTAATTATATACTGTCTTGAGATGATCACCTCAAATCCAAACAATATAATTTGTAATCAATACATCAAACTCAAGCAATAAAAAAAGAGCTGCATAAAATGTTAGAGCACAAAAACACTCAACCATAATGTAGATTAAAAAAAAAATCTAAAACTTCAAAGTTTAAAGGAACTATTTAAGTTTAAGTTTAATTGAGACACACTGAGATAAAACAATCCTGAAAGATGGCAAAGAATCAGAGATTTGTTTTGAATAAGTTTATTTCTCAGTTGGAACAAATAGTCACATCTTTTTTCCTTCCATCTATTCTGAATGTCAACAGTTAAATTCACTGCAAGATTAAAAAGCTCACATTGTTGTAAAATTTCAGTTGCAGATCACAAATAGGTCAATTCTGGGTCACCATGCAACTACAAAAATAAAATAAAATAAAAACAAAAAGAAAACAAAAACATCCTGGAACATTACAATACTGATTTCTTATAAAAGAAATTAGAAATATTCAACAAAAATGACAAAAGTTTGATATTTTCACAAATATTGCCTTTGAGGTTTAAATAAAAAAAAAGAAAAGAAAAGAAGAAATCTTTTTGATTTTGTTGCATTTTGAATCAAAATGCAACAAAAAAGAAGTTTTTGTTGCATTGAGAGTGAAGACAGCACAAGCATTTATTATTCGATTTAAGACTGGAACCAGCAAGGCCACCTGTTTGTCCCGAAAAAAAAAGCTACTTTACAAGTTCATCTTAAACATAATGGAACGCAGTCATGCATCAGAGCTGCTTAAAGGAACGTCGCCACTTTTAGTCGAGCTTAGTGAATAGTAGTACCTTAAGTGGAAAACTTATTCCTAATGCAATGTAAACCAAAGAAAAACAGCAGAAGTATGTACAGCTGATGTAACTGGACTGATTCAGCAGCTAGTCCAGATATATTCACATTAAAACGCTCTCAGGAAGGAAGGAGACCTCATTCTTGATATTCCTCCGCTCCTTCCTCGTCGCCATGGAATCCCTCTTCTCCTTCGTCGTGCACTACGTATCCCTCATCCTCCTCTTCCTCGCCAATCTCGAAACCTTCTTCTGCTCCATGGTTTTCCTTCGTTTCCTCTTCCTGGTTCTCTTCCTCCAGCTGCTGCTGCTGCTGCTCTTCATCCTCCATCCTCTCCTCTTCCTCCCCCATCCTATTCTCTTCCTCCCCCATCCTATTCTCTTCCTCCCCTGCAGCAGCAGCAGCTGCTGGTGGTTGTTCCCCCTCTCCTTTCTGAGCAGCTTCTCCTTCAGCCACAGACTCATCATTGAGCTCGGGGTTTTCTGGCTGACCTTCAGCCGCCTCCCCGGTCTGCTCCAGCTCTGACACGTCCATTGCCATGGAGTCCTCCGGGTCGTGCTCATCTTGGTTCCCAGTGAACGGGTTCTCACCCTGGCAACGAGACAATACTTCAATGCACATTTACTACAACGGTAATGAGAAAATAAATTATAGTCACGATTACTTTATGAATAGGAAAAAAAAATTCATATTGAAATATTTCACATTTCAGTAATAGTGAAGAAAAAATAATGATTAACAGTTAATAAAACATATAAACAATAAAAAACAAAATAAAATAATGGAATATAAAAAGATGAAAAATTGTAAAACATAGTGGTACATAAACAAATCTAATAGTACCAAAAAACAGTAAATAAAATGCTAAAGTAGTAAATAAAACAATTGTTAACATAATAGTTAACACAATAGTTAATTCAACAGCAAATAAGACATTAAAATTATAGTAAATAACAGTAAATAAATCAAAAATAATACTTAAACAGAACAAGATGGTATATGAAAAATATAACAGAATTGCAAATATAAAATAGTAAAGGTGAATAAAATAGTAGTAAGTAAATAATTCTAAAAATAAATTGCAAAACAAAAAAATATAGTAAATAAAATATATAATAAAATAGTAGTAAAAAAATCAAAAAGAGAATAAAATCAACGTAAATATAAACATTATCCACATACCTTGAGGTAGCTCTCCAGTTTCTTCCCAATCAGTTTGTGGTTGAGGATGCTTCGAGCCACTGATAAACTGCCACGCTTCGCTTGCTCCATCATGCCCTTAAAAACAATGGTTTTACAGATTTTACACGGAGGGCAACAAGAACAAAGAGATTACAAAAATATTAATACAAAAATATTAATAAGTCTCCACAGAACACTTGCAAATAAACCAAAAAAGTAAATCTAGAAAAATAAAAACTTTACAGAAGAAAATGGAACAAAAACAAAAATCTGAAGATCTTTAAAACTATTTTTTAATATGTTTTCCAATTTCCATTGGAGCTCAAGAAAGAAAAGTTTAGAATCAAGGTGTGAAACAACTGTAAATGATCAGATCAGGTTTCAGTGAAAGCGTACCTTCCGGTTGTAGTTGTGGTCTGGAGACTTGATGTGTTTCTGAATGAGGTGGGGCTGCATGGGAATGAAGAGGTCACAGGCTCCGCAGTGCGCCGCCTCCACCTTCCTCATGAAGTGCTCCATTCCAAGCTCTGAACCACAGGACAAAACATCAACACACACCGCTGCGTTGTCGTTCTGATGCACAAAAGGCCGAAGGAAGTGCTTACCCCGGGTCAGATCCTGCTCTCTGTATATCTGGCAGATGGTGGCGCTGTGGTTCTCTAACTGGCCGACTCTCTCTGCCGTCTTCTTGAATTTGTTCTGCATGTATTCCTACAAAATGACACACATAAAACATTTTTTAATGAGGACTTTAAGGAAACGCATCAATAGGAACCCAGTTTACTTTTTAACTTCATGACCATGCGACGCCACCTGCAGGAAGTCTGTGGTTGGTTTGGACAGCTGGTTGGAGAGGAACTTAAAGTGGTCCTTGTGAAAACGGCTTTCCAGATGAGCGTCCATTTCTTCCTTGTAGAAGGAGCGGAACTTGCAGACGGAACATGCAAACATCAATCTGCCGTGAGAGAGAGAGAAAATATCGACTCAAAACTAGTGATGTCAGGCAAAGCAAAACAAAACAAAAGGGACCATATAAACTTACCAGAAAGTGAAGAATTTTCAAACATTTCCAGTAAAGAAAAAGCCTATTTTGCTTACATAAAAGAGAATAAAGAAAAAGAAAGCAGATTCATTTATTTAAGCCTCGCCCCCTCACCTGTCCATGAAGCCTCTTCTCTTCCTTGCTTTTTGCTGCTTCTCCTGTCCCTGGGTCGGAGGCTTCTTCTTCTCCTCCTGTTTGGCCGTAGCTGATCAACAGTTCAGACGTAACACGAATGAAAACAGGTTCACACTTCAAAAATATAGATTCTGACAAAAATATTAAAAACTCGTGTTGGGAATTACCAGTTTTCCCTTCTTCAGAGGGAGTCGCTTCCTGTATTAAAAAAAAAACCCAAATACATTTGATAAAATATCAAGTTTAGTTTGTGGCACACAGTAATTCCTAATTTTATGTGCAAGTGTTAAACTTTGTCTTAATGTCACAAGAACTAATATTTAATGTGCACCAGTGAGAAATGCTGTGTTCGCACAGAACAGCATTCAAATCTGATTTCATTTCTGCTAAATGTGACCCATATTACACTTTTTCATGACAGCAGGAAAGCCCACTTCCAATCTTATCACAAAAAGGAAAGAGAAAAAAAATAAACAATTTGTGCCACTTTTTATATTGTATAATCACACAAACATCGAGTAGTTTTGCAAATGTTTGTAGTTAACTTCACTAACATGACGCATCTGTCATAATTCTACACCAGAAGAAGCCCGGGGTGATATATTGTGTTGCAGTCAAATGGCTGAAACAACCAAAACTGCTCAACTTTACAAGAAAAAAACATTAATCCACAGATGGCGGCATCCGTCTCTAATTTGATGTGCAGTGCTGTGTGACGTCTTTGTTCTCATTCTGTGAATGCAGGTCACACTGGGGTCAAAGCGTTCACGCGGGGGTTGATTGCAGTCACAATAAACCGATAATAAATGAATAAAAATGGATTTCAGAAAAATAAATAAAAATGAAAAATAGGATTGAGCATCAAGACAAAAAGCTTTCCCTATTCACCTCAGTAGCAGCCTCCGGATTGTTGTCGTCACCTTCCTGTTTTGGTTCTTCTATTTACAACAGAATAAATAAATAGGCACAGATAGATGAGACAAGACTGCAAAAACTTCTCTAAAAAGTGACATCATCATGTCTGGGATTTCTGAGGAGTTACCTTGCGTTCCCTCCGCCTCTTCGTCCTCCGTCTTGTTCATCTTCGACTCCGGCTCATCGCCTCCGGTCTTTCTCTTCTTCTGTCCGTCACGCTGCGGCTTCATCTGCTGCTGTGAAGCCAAATTACGACACGACAGGATAAAATAAAATCATTACACATTTCTAGACTTTAACCCGCACTGCATTTCTGTTCTCGCCGTCTTGAGAATTCCTCACAGAAATGCGGCCGAGACATGCAAACTACACATCTGCGTTTTGAACTCGTCTGACTTTCAGTTTCTTTAGGCATGGGCCGGTTACTGGGGTCAAACAGTAACGAAAGATTCTCCGTTATAAAAGTTTCTACTGATTCAAATCCCTTTCATGCCAGAAAAAGTGACAGAAATGAACAGAATTTATGGAACAAAGAGCAGCACTTGCCTTATTTACTCAGCAGACATTTAAAGAAATATTCAAAATAATATTAGATGCGTTTCTCTGAACATTTGTCGATATTCAGCTAATGCCGAAAATTTTTAATTGAGATGTTTCCATCAACAAGAAATGCAAAATAATAATAATAATAATAAAGGAATAAAAAAAGTTCCACGTGATTAAGTTTGTTAATGTGGCAAGTCATAAAAATAATTATCACGACTTGTTTGATGCGAAAACAAGCGTTTCCGTTGCAGTTTTGCTAAATACACCAATTTTGAGACAGCTGAGGAAAAAAAATTTAAGCATTTCCATTAAGAAAATTAATTTTTCCAATTCCAATTTACACAATTATACGGCCAATGAAAATACAGCTTATAGCTTATGACAGACTGGTAAATTTTCTAATTATGATTTAAGTTGAAATGTAAAAATGAAACAATGTGATAAATAATTGTGAGTTTTGGACTCAACACCATAAAAATCTTGCTCATTTGTGAGAAAATTCTAGATTTTTCCAGGCCCAAATTATTTCCCGGTCTTTGATTTAGGATCACTTTAAAGTGCAAATAAAAACATAAAAAAATGGTTTGATAAAAAGATATAAAACATGAAAGGAGAAACAACAGGATGAACAGAGATACAAAGAAAGATTGATGTATAATTTGATAAAAGATGGCTCAAGTATTCAAATATTTAGTGGACAAATGAGTACGGCAAGATGGAAGGACCAAGAAACGGACGATTGAATCTCACTTTTTAGAGAGTAAAATAAATAAAGTTTGAAAATACAGCACCTTTTCTATAATTATCCGGACCTGGAAAATACACATGAAATTCCAAACTTTTCCAGGAACATTTCGCATACCGGCCCATGCCTACTCAGGAGTTCAAATTTATTTTATTTTCCCAATAACTTTCTAGTTTCCAGACGTTCATGAATTCCCCATTCCAGCTTAATTAGTGCAGTTCACCCACAACTTCAACTAGACAAGAAAAAAATAAAAAATAAAATAAAAAAAGAGGCCTAGCTAGTAAGCAGTACTGTGTGAATTTGGCTGAAAACATTAAAATGCACTTTTTAACGAGACTGTAAATGTTTCTTTAAAATATTCAAGATAAAAATGGTATACATTTAAAAACAAATGAACAAAAAAAAATTATAGTGGAAAAATAATCAACCTGTAGCTAATTAGAAAGCATTAAGCAGCTGGGACTAACTTGTTGCACTTCACTGGACTTTTCAGGCCACTTTAAAATCAAAAGTAGATGAATTTTAGAAGTGCAGACATTTCTTTGTCATTATTATTATTATTATTATTTGTGTTATATTTCACAAACTGCTGTAGTTGGAAAGCTAGCATGGATTAGCACGTTGGGCTAATGTTCCAGCTAAGAGTAAAAGAAGGAGGGAGTCAGAAAGGGCTCAGCATTCGCCCAGCGTCTGAGAGGTGGTGGGGTGGGAGGGGTTTTCATTTGGCTGGAGGTACTTACTTTGATGAGGGGTCTCTTGCGGCCTCGCTGGCGACCGCCTCGTGGACCCCCTCCAAAATGCCTCCCGGGAAAGTCCTGAGGCCCCGGAGCAGAGCCCTGGAAGCCACCGCTCTCGGGGTACATGCGGTTGGACAGGAGGGATGGGAGCTTGCCTCTACCACCTCCTGGAGAGTGGCCCCGGTGGGACTGGCCCCCGCCGCCGCTTCCCCGCAAACCCCCGCTTAGTGGGGTGGGGTCGGACCTGCGGCCGCCAAACCCTCCTGCGGCTCCTCGGGCCCCGGCGCCCCCGCCCCTTCTGGGGGAACGTCGGCCGGCTCCGACCCATCCGCCGCCTCCGGAGCCGCCTCCCTGTCCACCGGCGAAGGAGTCTCTCATATTCGGTCGCATTTTGGCGACGCCATAGGAGGAGGAGGAGGGGCTGTCAAAGCCTCCTCCTCCCCCGAGCCCAATTCCCCCTCCGAAGCCGGAGCCGCCTCGCTGACTCATCAGCATGCTGTCCCCAAAACCGTAGCTACCGCCGCCAGATCTGTAGAGATCTCGGGAGGAGGAGAGCCCGGAGGGGCGCGAGTCGAAAGACTCGTACTCGTCAAACCTGCAGGAAGGGAGGGAGGGAAGAGGGTTGATAGCACAGCAGAGAGCGAGACAGGCAGGGAGGGCAAGCCAGGATGGAGATTTCTCCACCTGCTCTTTCCTTCTGCTCCATCATCTTGCTTTCTCAGAGTGTCCTGTCACATCCAGATGTATGCAAAAAAATAAAAAATAAAATAAAATAACAAGAACCACATTAGATCAAAACGTGATGATCTGAAACTAGCGAGTTTTCAATTTGTGGTCAGCCTTTAGACTTTAAACTCTTGCAGATTAAAGAAATGCAATTTAGTTTGGGGGTTTTACTGGCTAAAGGCTGGGAAAGAAAACTCCATCGGCAACGTCTTCAGACAGGGGCAAGCAGTGAAACATCCTGAGATGTGAGCAGATTACACAGAACACCAAAGAAATGGGATGATATATTTATAATGTATATAAAAAGGGGTTGTCATTCATAAATAATGTCTCAGTAAAGCGGTAAACTCATCGCTCTGGGTAACCTAAAGCCGGGACACAGGTTAGGTCACATGGAGGATGAGGGAAACAAACCAGAAAATAAAAATTGTCTGGGGAGAAACTCAAAGGAACGCCTGACTTCAGATGAAGAGTTTTGTTTTTTTTAAACAAATTGAAAGATTTATATTTCCACTTCCAACAAAAGCTGATGGCAGTACACAAAGACAAGTGTTTAAAGCTGTTTTTTTAATCAATAAAGTTCAAATCAAATAAAAAAAAAGATACAGGATCTTCCTGTCAATGTTTCAAGTGGCACTAGGAAACTTAATGTTTTGTAAACCAGCCAGAGCAAATTTTACCCCATGAATAGCTCATTAAACTGGACTGGAAATAAGCTCATTTCAGGAAATTCATTCACAAAGTTAAACACTACCACACAGTAACATCCCCTCACTGTGTGTGTAATCACTTAAATTCCAAGAAAATTATCGCCGTTACTTCTGTGCATTCCTTTCATATTGGGACTTTTTTCTTCCACTCAACCTTTTCATGTTTTTTAAAACCCTGTGGAGAATATCAGTGACCGTCTACTGGACATATATTAAATTAGAAAACTATCCCCATGTTTGTAAAGGTCATAACACAACATTTTTGCCTTAACATCCATTTACTGATGTTGGGGAATATTCAGATATTTGGTTCTTAATTTATCAAAAACTTTGCTTCTCATTAATTTTCACAATAACTTTGAAGAAATTTGAATTAATATGAGTTACGTCAACATTTTATTTGTCTTTGGGATTTTTTTAAAACTTAAAATAAACTAAAGCTTACCTTATGTGTGTAATCAAAATACTGAGTTTAAATGAATAATGGAAATAAATTCTAATTTATCAAGATGAACTCATAAGTAGGTATCCGTCAAACCATTCCTATGTTGTGCATTACAATATATACTGTAGTATTTAACCTAAAATAAATTAACTAAAAAGAAAAACAATGTTACCTGTCTCCTCGAGGCCCCCTAAACCCCCCTTCTAACTGCGTGAGCATGTCCAGGCGCTGGTTAATCTTGGCAATGACTGCGTCTGCGTGCGTGCCAGAGGATGAGAGCATAGATCCTCCTGATGGCCCTCGCTTCATATGGCCGCCGCCACCGCCTCCACCTCCGTATCCTCCAGCTCCGGAGTCTTTATAACTTCCTCCTGCTCCTCCTCCATACATGTCAAAACCACCAGAACCTTCAAAAGTGAAAGGAAACAAGAACAAGAATCATCCCTTAATATCAAAGATTGGCTTGGACATTTTATTTTAAAGAGGCAGTGTGATGCATTTCCCAGGCACATTGTGCTATAATATAGCACTATCAAGTAACTATGTTAACTTTAGTTAATATAAAAATGCTGCAAAAATCAAATTTGACCTTGTAATTTAATGCCTTGAAATTGGGCCTCTGTCTCTTTAAGAAACTCCTACTTCATGAAGCCATCACAACATGGCTCCTCCATTAACCCTTTAACATCATTTTTACCAGCATTAAGCTGAGAAGTAGCTCATATGAAGAGCTCAGCAGATGAGCAACTCAACCAGGTGTTTGCTAATTGCTGCTGGCTAGTCTGAAGGAGCTGAGTGAGGGAGTTGCGACAGAGAGAGGCGCTATGCAATGTGGAAGCTCGGCTTGTAAACTGCAGCTCAGCGGAGGAGCTTTGTCCTCGGAGGTGGGGCTAGGTCCATCCAGGTGTTTTGCAAAGCTGAACGGTTGCCACGGGAGACTTAAGGATTTCTCAAACATGCATCAAAGAATCAAGGAAACACTCCAGGTATGTTTTGATGAGGGAGTTATAACATTATAACATGATGTAAAGCTCAAAAAAGTCGGTTTTACATAACACTGCCCCTGTAATAATCATTTCACTTTGCTTCAACAGTTTACCGTTCTTAAGTTTTAAACTAATTTTGAGTCACAGTGCTAAATGTTTCTGTTTAAAGCATCGGACCTTGAGCTTTGTAATAAGATGAAACACCCCAGTTGATTTATTACTGATCAAATGAAAAATGATAATGATACACACGAGGATGTTGTGAGTTATTTCCTAAGTGAAACATCACTGTGCATCAGTTAAGCTTCTCTTCAGTTCTGGTAAACATGAATTAGTTTAAAGCATATTGCACAACACTCTATACTGCCCAACTGTACTCTTCTTACACGCACTGTAGCATGCATTAGTTGCGCGTTAAATATGCTTAAGCAATGAGAATGTGTAACAATTCACTTCAGGACAGCTAGTAAGGTTTATCAACTTCCTCACCTCTGTTTCCTGAGCTTCCACCTCCCCAACTGGAATAACCTGCAAAAAAAAAAAGAAAAAAAAAAAAGAAATGCGTATGTATGAGGAAACCAACAAAATACACATACCTTGGTTTACTTAGACTGGTTTGTAAAATATTGTTGCACAAAAAGGAAGGGAAATAAAGAAAAATATTAAATTTCATAATAACCGTCATCAAATGGTGGACCAATACGTGACCAGCACAAGAGCCCTAACAAGTATTTTGACCAGACGATACATTTAAATTTCACTTGTGCACTGAGGCGGCCATTTTAACATTCAGTGTTTAAACTTAGGCTTTTTAAATGCCAGGTCCAGTCTAAATATTGAACACTATATTCCTCACACAGCACCACTATATTATTCACATCTAAAAAAATAAATAAATAACAGCAAAGCAGAACCATGATCACTAACCACAACGGTGCAGTAACGTTCATGGTAGCGAAAAGGCCTACGGTAGAGCTAGCAACATATCGTTTAAATTAAAACTGCCTACTTAATTATGGACAATAGAACGCCAAACAACGTCCGTTAGCAACATTTAACTTCTTTGTTTAAAGCTACAGCTAGTGGGCCTGGCTAGCTTAGCTGGGAAGCTACAAATGTGCATAACCACAGCTAGCACAATGCAGCTGTTTTCCTTTCGGTAACACAGGGAGCTACTTTTATTTATTTATTTTTTTAAGAACAAAAGTACAACAAAATCTGTGGATATTTACCAGAACTGTAACCTCTGTTGTCCATGGTATTTTTAGTCCACCGCTTAAAAAGCGCAGTTGAAACCAACGGCCCAATGTGAGTAAGCTAAAGCAAACTGACCGGAGCTGCTGCTCCACACAGAACAGGATGTGAGTCCAACCACGTGACCAACCAGGCCCGAAGAGGGGTATTATGTAAAGTCGACGATTGTTTGCTTTGTTTTGTTTTTTAATATTATGTTATACTGTTATTCCCTCATCAAAGACATACCTGGAGCACTTCTTTGTGCATTTTATGCAAGTTTGAGGAATCCTTGAATTTCCCATGGCAGCCGTTAAGGGGTGCCTAAACGCTTATTGACACAAAGGACTGCCTATTTACGCAAAGCTCCTCGTCAGCATCGTTGCAAACTTATATTCAAGAGAGAGTACAAGAAGGAAATGTTCTGAAGACTGTATTGTAGTTCTTAGCTTCGCCACTAGGTGGCGCGACTGTTTTGCGAGTAATATTTTGTTCAAAATGCTGTTAAAGAATCAGTGCAGATCAGCAGAAGTTGTGTTCGTAGGTAGTTTTGTGGTTCTATGAGAGTGTGCGTCCATAAGACTGGTAAGTTATAGTCTATGTATGTTTAAGTAGGATAATATGTGTATTTATTACCCTGGACATTTTCTGTTTGCTCAATGTTTTTTAGAACAAGCGATAGCTAAGCTACGTTTTACTCTAAAATTGTGAATTTTATTATGTTTACTTGCTCTCTTTCACTTTATCTAACTTTATTAGCAACTGAAAGATAAGACTGGAGTAATGAGAAGAAAGTTTCATTTTATTTACCAAATATAGCTAACCTATAAGGGCCTTTGGGTCTAGTGGTAAGGCTTAAAAGACAAGTAATGTGATTATAATATGTTGGTAGCTTACAAAATGATTAATTGATGTACATGGTGGATTGTAATTTGTATTTGTTCATCTTTTTTTGTAGAACCACACATATATGCTACATCAGTCCACCTGAACACACCTATGAAAGTGATTGGCTGAATTTTCCTTTTAAAGAACTGTAAAATCATCACCTGGCCTTGTCATTTGCTTGAGGGTCATCGAGGCATCATTGCACCGATTTAAAGGAGAAATGTCTCATCAAACCCCAAGATACCGCAACGGAATGATGGGACCCCAGCTGAGAAGGGGAACCCAACAAATTCCCCAAGGTAGGTTCCCTGATGTCTTACACGGGGAAATCCAAAGACTGGACTCTCTTCTAGAAATGCAGAGAGCCAGAAGGTTTGAAGACGACGAGAGACTGGCCCACCTGGAAGCAGAGCTGAAAGAGACGAAATTCCAGTTGAGAAGGCAGATATCTCTCAAAGAGATGTTCATCAACCAGGGCAAAGAGACAAAGAGGGAACTTGAGAGAGTTAAGAAGTTCAGCGAGCAAAGAGCAAAGCAGTACCTCCAGCAAATTGATAAACTGAGAGCTGAGAAGGATCGTCTCATGTCAAAAGAGTTCCAGACGCTGCAGGAGAAAGTCAGTGGGTTGGCAAAACATTTAAAATGTAGCCAATCTCTGCAGCAAAACGTGGAACAAATTCAGCTGCAGATCACTCTGGAGAAAAAAACTCCTCTGGAGAAGTCAAAAGAGGACATGGTGCTTCTCAACGCCTCGAGAGCTATGAATGCTGCAATCCAAGAAAACATGAGTAAAGAAATCAAACTCCTGGCAAAAGAACGAAAAGGGTCCACAAGTCGAGCTGGAGAGGATTAAAGGTTTATATAGAGTTAAGCTGCAGGTATGAAACCGATGTTGCTGCAGCGAACGAGCAGAAAAATACCAGCAGTGGATGAGTTGTGAGAAAAATGTTCATTTGGAAAGAGCAAATGAGGATCTGCAGCTTGCCAACCCTCTGAGAAGCAAAGAACATCGCAGGAGATCTCAGTGTTGCAAGAGACGGAGGAAGATCCAGAGAGCCAGCTTGACCAGGTTCAAGTGTTGCGCCAAGAAACTTTTTCTGAGTGGGATCACTCAGAAAAAAGCTCGTCGGGTTGTTCCACGGATTTGGAATCCACGGAAGAGATGGAGCTTGAAGGAGAAACCATCCCAGAGAGATCGGACAATCCAGACGCTGAATCCATGCAGGACGGAAAAAAGAAAAAATAGAAGCTTTCATTTTGGAAAAAGCTACGAAGGGCTTTGCGTTTGAAGAAACCAAAAAAAGAAGCAAAAGAGTGAAGGAAAGTCAAGAACGTGTCAATTGGATAAATGCTCCCTGAAAAAGAATGACGGCGAGAGAACAGCGTAGTGAAAACGAAGCAAAAAGTGTTTAGAGAAGGTGGAAGACATGCAACAGAGGAACCAAACTAGTGTTGGCCACACATAGGTCTGTGGCCTCTGTATACGGGGCGCTCGCTTTCACCATCGTGCCCTGTGACACTCCGTCAAGACAAAATTTAAAAAGGCAAGTCCCCCCCTCATTTCCATCCCCCATTAACCAACTAGAAAAAAGATCCCTTCCTGACCCAATTCAATAAAACATCCAAACATTAAGATGAATTTGAAATGGAAAAAAAAAAGTGGGCAGTGTGGTGATACAGTGGTTAGCACTGCAGCTCACAGAGTGGATGTGTCAGATCTCTGCTGTGTGGAGTTTGCATGTTCTCCCCGTGCTTGCGTGGGTTTTCTCCGGGTGCTCTGGTTACCACCACATCTCCTAAAATATGTAGGTTAGGTCAATTGGTCAATGTAAATTGCCCCCTAAAGAGTTCAAGAAACTGCAGGAATTGCTTTAAAAAAAAATTTAAAACAGCCCTTTTCCCTTCGCATTTTTAGTGGTAGATGGCGCAACAACACATGGCTCAATATTCATAGCAGCATATTAATTTATGAATTAAAATTCTTCTTGTAATAGTAATGATTTCTGTTTATTTTCTCATTGTTCTTGTATTTTTATGGTTTGTCCTTTATTTTACCTTTTCTTCTCACTTTTTATGTTAAATTGCACTTTTTTTGTAGTGAAATGTAGCTTGTTATACTGTTTAAAAAAAAAAAGATTAACAAAAGGATCATGCAGTGGATTTTTTATTTATTTTTTAGGACGACTGTGGTTCTGAGGGTAGAGTGATTGTCTTGTGATTAGAAGATTGTAGGTTCGATTTCAGCTTCCTCCTGCCACATGTTGAGGTGCCCCTGGCCAAGGCACCGGAGAGGAACTGGAGAAGGCCTGGAAGGTGAAGACCACAGTGGTGCCTGTGGTCATCGGGGCCCTCGGGGCAGTCACCCCCAAACTGGAGCAGTGGCTCAAACAAATCCCAGGAACAACATCAGACATCTCAGTACAGAAATGTGCAGTTCTAGGCACAGCCAAGATACTGCGCAGAACCCTCAAGCTCCCAGGCCTCTGGTAGAGGACCCGAGCTCAGAGGATGAAAGAGAGAGACCACCCGCGGAGGGTGAGAAGGGAACTTTTTATATATTAAGCAAATTCCCAGGCACCAATTGTCTAACATCTGAATTTTATAAATTATCTTCCCAACTTGCTCCCTTTTTATTGAATGTTTTTACAGAAAGTGTAGAGAAAGAACAACTACCACCCACACTACGTCAAGGCCTAATTACACAAATTCCTGAACCGCATGGTTCAAAGAGTAGGAAAAAGTAGTAGTTTATACTATTAAAAATATGGTAATCTGCCCTAATTTGCTGTATTTAACCTTTTCCTGTTTGTAATTTTTGCCCTTTTGCCTTCCTTAAGCCTTGACGTTCTTTTAGTTACTGTTTATGTGACTTGTATATATTATTGTAAATATAAAAAAATAATTCTATGCTAGAAATTGGCTGTCTTAAAAGTCGCTAGGTGACATCATCGTCATTGTGTGATCTGGCTAGTAGAAGAAAGGAATATTACATTTTGGTAAAGCAAAAGTGATTACAAATACTCTAAGCATTTTGAAATTCAAATAAACTTTCTGAAATAATTGAATAATGTTGTCTGAATGTACACCTTGTAAATCAGTTTTGTATAGCATCAAATTTAACCAAAACACAGTTATCAGAGGAGATGAATCGTTGATTGATGCTGTGTGATTCAAATGTAGTGCAGCAGATATACATAAATATAAATATTGTACATGATACATAGTGTAAGCAGAGAAGGAACACTGGCAAATTTGTGCATGAGTTATTTTGCCTAAAATTCAATTAAATTGAAACTCAAAAATAGTTTATTGATCCCAAAGGCAACTTAAATGAATGGTTACAATAAACTGCTTACAAAATGGTTGAAACTGGTTCTAAGTTAAATATCTGTTGATATCAAACATGTTAATATTTAAAAACAATGTTATTAAGCACAAGCGTAGTTATGTAAAGGGCAATGTAACAAGAAATCTATTTTTGGCTTTCATCAGCATACAGAGTCCTGTTAAAACTCAAGAGTTTTGAGATTTAAAAACTGAGGTAATGCTTTATTTTGACTGAATAGAGTCTGATTAAATTTTCATCAATTATATCTGAAATAAGGCTCAGTTGTCCTAATAGGATGTTCCTTACATTTTCATATTTGCCATCTGTTGATGCAGCCATGGTTTACTATGGAGACGCTAAAAATATCTAACTGAACAAAGGTGTCAGTCAGGAGAAGAATACAAAACAATCCACTATGTATGTACACTATGTTACAGTAGAGACAATCAACAATAACTGGAGAAAATCTTTCTTAAAAACACTGGACGTTTTTTTTGTTTGTTTTTTTTCCCCTTCCAAATTGATAAAAATGTCAAACATTAACTGTCATGCTAAACGGCTAAAGTAGCTGCAGCAATTTCCAACAAGCTCTGGCTGATTTCTCTGCATGAAAACAATCTGCTCTGTATGTCTGGACTGAGAAAAAGCGTTCGATTTCAGGAATATTTTCTAAAAAGAAAACTTACCTAAAATCTTCTAAAAACTTTGGTAAGGAATGCTCTACGGTCTGGAGGAACCAAACTGGAAGTGTTTGACCAAAAGTTCAGTTAAGCATCAGCAATGGCACTGCCTGCCTGGTAGGAACAGGATATCACGTAACCCTTTTTCAGATGGAGAAATTTTGTAAGCTAGATTAGGAATATACGACTAAGTCAAGACGTGAGATGTGAAAAGGACTCTACCAAAGCAAATTAAAGGCTAAAACGGAGACAAAAGGTGCTTTAAACAAGTATTTGTTTAAGTGTGTGCACACCTGCTTAATTAGGCTGTTGTGTGTTTTTCGTTTTTCTTAATCTTTATCTTCTGACATATTTGTTTTTCTTTATTGAAGGGCCACATTAAATGGCAGAACATAAACATTGTCTCCATTTTTAAGTCCCAATAGTTCAGATACTTTTACGGAGGCTTTGCAAAACCTTAGTAAATGTGATGTTATTTTTACTACTTAGTTTGCAGCGGTTTATGGAATCCTGTTTCCTGAAAGGCTACTATCATCTTTCTTGATCTGAGAACATCGCCGTTCAAACGTGTCTCCAGATAAAGAAGTTACATCCACCCCATAAGCAAGAAGCGATATCAACGGAAAAGGCTTTATCTTTGACACTTAAAGTTGCTTTTTTTATGAACTCTGTACATTATTTTTAGGGCTTATTTCAAATACCGCAGCCCATAAAGTCAAGTCATTACACAATGTCCTGCTGCCTGTCTTTCGGCTCTCTTTCAGGACGAGGGTTTCTGTCCGTAAGCGGGACTATCTCATGTTGGGACATCGTCACCTGTGAGAAAAAACAAAACACTTAGCCGAGAGAAAGACACAAAAACAGCCATTTCGCTTTGAGAACTTGTCATCACCTCTTCGGTTTCCACTTTTTCACTCGGCTTGGCTGTGTGAGTTGCAGTTTTTCTTTTTCTTAGTTCGTAAAAATGAAAGTTAAATGTGTTAATGCAATGGTATGAGGGCATCATTACGTGGGACAATTGAAGGTGTTTTACCTCAGCATCAGGTACAGCTTACATCCAACAAGAGGAAGCAGCAACAAAAACACCAGTTTTGTTATATTCATTGCCACTATCGCAGTATTAACTCCATCTACGGAAAAGATAAATACAAACTGCTTGATTTCAGCTCAACTCGCTTGGTTTAATGGATTCCGCATTTGTGCGGAATGTACTTTTACACGGCCAATCCTTGAATCACCTCTGACGGTAAGAACCTCCAGGGTCGAGCTGATGTTCTGGGGAGTTCTGATCGCACAGGAGTACTTTCCCGCATGCCAACTTCTGACTGGGTTTAGAACAACTTGCTTGTTGTGGCCCCCGCTGAGGCTCAGCGGTTGCTCATTGAAGAACCACAGGTAGGTTGTCTCCTCACTCAAAGGGCAGCTGGTACTGCAGGTCAGTGTGACTTTCTGACCTTTTGTCACCACGTCAGAGGGAGTCATGGTCACCTTCAGACCTGAAACAAGTCGAGACACGGGAGATTGATGAGAAACGATCAAAAAGCAAAAGCATACAAGTTTGGCAGGATGGTGTATTGTAATATTTCATATCTCTTACAGTAAGGATGCACCTATATGAACATTTTGGGCGATATCAATATCTGATATTAATATTTCTATTATGGCCGATAACTGATGTTATATATATTTCAGTACTGTTTCAACACCTTTGGGGGAAAAAAACAACAACCAGACACGGATAAAAAAATAAATATCAGATGTTTGTATTAGCCCAGTTTTATATATTGGCGCGATATCGATATGTTAAAAAAATGACTGTTATTGGCCGATACCGATGTTGGTGCCAATATATCGTGCATTCCTACTTTACAGCATTCTGAAAGCATTCAGAGCTCTTGACATTTTGTCATGTTACAACTACAAACGTTGGGAGTTTAACGGAAGCTGAATGAGGGTCATGAAGTTTGTTCAAAAAAAGACAAAAACTGAAAAAAAATTAAGACTGAAAAAAAGAAGGATGTGAGACTGAAAGAAAATTAAGACTGAAAAAAAAGATGACTGAAAAAAAATTCAAAACCTTTTTTTGAATTTAAGGTTTTGTTTCAGATTTTTTTTTTTTTCAGTTTAAGTTCTTTTCTTTTGAACAAACTTTATGGCCCCAATTTGGCTCCATAGTTTTTTTTGTTTTTTTTGATAGACCAACACAATGTGGGACGTGGCCTTGAAGTTGAAGGAAAATGATGGAGAGTTTTTCAAATGTTAAACAAAAACCTACAGGACGTTGTTTGTCAGTATGATTTCTCTCTTTAACTGATTGATTATTTGAGGAAATTGATTATTTGTTGTGAAGATACTCCTATCCAAAGTGTTAAATATTTGTAAATATAAATGTTACCCTTAACGTTCAACACAAGTGGGAAATTACAAGAAAATTAAATATGATCTAAATATAAAATAAATTAAACACACAAACAAATACATAAATAAATGAAAAAACAAGTACTACCTGTGACCACCAGGATCGCTCCCAGGAGGTCTGGCTGCTCACACATGTGATACTTATTGAGAGTGAACATGTATTCTCCGGAGTCGTTCTTCATCAGGTTGTTGATTGTGAGCGTGTGTTCATACTTATTCATGTTGTGCTCCACCCGGCCTCCAGCTTCCATCGCGGTGACGTCAGCCTCCTCCTTCATGTCTCGTTTTATTTTATACCACAATAACAAGTCAGAAATGGCTGGGTATTCCTTTGTGTATTTGCTGGAAATGTTTACAGAAGCTCCTTCCAGCACGCACAAGCTCCTGCTAACATAATTCACGTTACCGGACTTTGTGCCTGAAGAATGAAATTAGAATGCTTAGTGGAAACCGATCACAATGACAACGTATTAGGGCTGTTGTCGACAGAAAAAAAAATAAAATAAAATAAATCAAGGAAATCTTTGAGTTCTGAAAATTGACAGTCTGCGAGTAAAAAACTCAAATTATTAGATTAATCTCAGACATTTTGTAGGAAACACTTTTCCAGAAAAAAATGCCCTTAATTTTCTAGAAAAAGTTCAACTTTTGGAAAATTTCTGATTTTCAAAAGTTAAACAGTTTTTAAATTTCCAGTATAGGGATCTGGAACATTTCTGAGTGCTAAATGTCGACAATTTAGCGAGAAAAAAAAAAATCAGAACTTTGACTTTTGAAACTTTTGAAACTCTTCCAATATTTTTTCTAGAAAGTTTCTGAGATCAATTAAAAATTTTCTGAGTTTTTTCCCTGCTCACAAATTGTCAACTTTTGGAGCTCAGAAATTTCAGAGATTTTTTTTTTTAATTTGAGATTAACCTTGAAATTTCTGATGTTTTTCTAGCAATTTTTCAACTTTTCAAACACAGAAATTTCCAAGAGCAAGTTCTTTCTTAAACATTTATGATTTTATTTGTGCTAATTTTTGACTTTTTAGAAATTTGCAAAAATAAATTTCTATTAAATTTCTGAGTTTTATTCCTTGCAAATTGTCGACTTTTTGAGCTCAGACATTTCCAATATTGTGTTGAAAATTTCTGATATAAATCTCAAAACTTCTGAATTTTTTGGCTGAAATGTACTCCTCCTTTTCTTTTTTATATCCCTAATGCACCAGAAAGCATCAGGCCAAAAAAAATAATGCCTGTAAAAAAAAGTTACTTACAGATCTCATCAGAGTGCACATATTCATTGTTTTTAACAGCGCAGGAGACGTAGTCGTCAGATTTAAATAACATAATGTCCTGACTGGTGCAGTCCATGAAAGCCTTTCTGTTCCAGTTCCAAGTGAAGGCGGTGTGAGCGTCAGCGGCGGGGCAGCTGGTGTTACAGGTCAGCGTGACGTAATTAGTTTCAGTGAGCATTTCAACTCGTACTTCTGTCAGGAGGGAATAAACAAACTTATTACATGTTAGACTGGATGGTGTGTGTTTCTGCGAGGAATCGTCACCTCTGGGGTACGTGATGGAGCACGGCCCCTCGGCTGATTTCAGCTTCTCGGGACACATTTCTGAATTTGAATACGTCACACCGAAACAGTCTGAATTGATGAAGTCTGCAGGGAAATAAACGTGATATCATTTTCCGATTGTCGTTTGATGCATTCATTGGTTTTGTTTTAAAAAAAAAACTTAAATAAATAATCCAACGGGTAAAATAAGTGTTGAACACGACACGACGTTTCATAACAAACATATTCCTAAAGGAAATACTGATAAGACATTTTCAGCAGGTGTTGGTGACAATCAAAGTAATCCTTACATAGAAAGAAAGCAAAACAAATAAGTACAGAAATTAAGTTATGTGTAATGTGAAATGGCACGGGCGAAAAAAGTATTGAACACGATTAGTTTGTTTTATATTTTGAACCAATTGAATTCAAACCAGGTGATTGATTGAGCCATTCCAGCAGATTTCTTGAGAGTTTCCTGTGCTCTGGGTTTGGAATCACGGTCTTGCTGAAACGTTCAGCGTTCACCCTTGTTTCAACTTTATCATTCCGGAAGGTGGGCAGCAGATTCTTCTCAAGAATGTCTGGGTACATCTTTGCATGTATCCTCCTTTCAGTTACAGGAAGTTTGCTNGTTATAGTTCCACATCGCTTAGGATTTGTTGCTGCGCGTTTGCGCAGAGTGAAGGAAAGAGGAGACCAGCTGCACAGGCAGGCTGCGAAATGAGAAGCAGGTGATCGGTATCGGTAAAAGAGACAATGATCGCCGATCACCGATTATGCACTTTTTCACGAAAATCGGCCCGATTATGATCGGTGACCGATCGATCGGCACACCTCTAGTACAGTGTACAGGTACAATTAGCCTCCAAGAGGCTAATTTAGCTAGCCTCCACCGTATATTTTCCGGCAAAAAAAAATGTTACGTGTCTTCAACCATTCGCATCACAGTCCTACTGCCATTAAGTCCTAAAACTACCATCAGTAAATTTATAACGTAACACTTTGAAGTTATTTTTGGTTTTAGAGTACAAAAACATTTTGACAGATGCAGATTTCTACTCACCGGAGTGTAAGTATCGCATAGGATGACGTCAGCTTATTCTTCTTCTTGGGTTTTTGTGGGATCCGTCCTTATTTTTATTTCAATCAAACATATTAAAAGGTCCAATAAAATTAACCTAGTATGTTAAATTTTGGCATTTATTTTGAGTGAATTATTGGAAAAAAAATCCAAAGAAATAAAAGGCATATTGGAAATATAGGTTTTTAAAAAAGCCAACAAAAATAAACAAAACAAAAAAACAAAAAACAAAAAAAACTCCGGTTTTAGATTTTAGTGAGTTGTTTTTAAATACCTAATTAAAATCTTATGACGGATACGTTTGGCTTTTGTATTTTTAGTAAATTCTTAATATCCTGTTCAAATTCGCAGATAAATTATAAATAAAGGTTTTTTAAAAAAGGTTAAAAAAAAGGTTCTATTAGGGACAAGCGGCTGTTATCACCGATAGAATGGTTGATAACAGCCTGCTATCAGGCAGATCAGGGCCCAACTGAGGCCATTCAATGGGGCTGATAACCACTGATATTCGCCATTCTATGGGATGATAATATCCGAAGCGGGTGTCCAAACATGATGTGTATTCAGGCCAAAAAGAGTTCAATCTTGATCAGCTTGTGTTCTGCCAGAATTTGTCCAAACGTGATGCTTCATCATGGTCTTTCTTCAGAAGTGGAGTCCTGTGTGGTGAGCATACGGGTCATGGCTGTTGAGCGCATTGCTTATCACTGATTTCAGATCTTTCTGAAACTCTCCTCATGTGGCCTCTGGCTCTT
>NW_006800283.1:461994-464739 GCF_000485575.1 Poecilia formosa
GCACACTGTGATACTTTCATCTCTAAACTTCCTCCAAACACCATACTTTGGGTATGGTGGTTTTTGGGGGGAAGTGCAGTGCATTTTGTCCTCCAAACATGATGTGTATTCAGGCCAAAAAGAGTTCAATCTTGACCAGCTTGTGTTCTGCCAGAATTTGTCCAAACGTGATGCCTCATCATGCTCTTTCTTCAGAAGTGGAGTCTTGTGTGGTGAGCATACGGGTCATGGCTGTTGAG
Source organism: Poecilia formosa (assembly GCF_000485575.1). Classification (NCBI taxonomy): domain Eukaryota; kingdom Metazoa; phylum Chordata; class Actinopteri; order Cyprinodontiformes; family Poeciliidae; genus Poecilia; species Poecilia formosa. Next base: position 462,234 of record NW_006800283.1, read on the forward strand.
CGCATTGCTTATCACTGATTTCAGATCTTTCTGAAACTCTCCTCATGTGGCCTCTGGCTCTTGAACAACTCCTCAACTCCTCTGTTGATTCTTTTCACTCCTCTATCAAGTGCCAGAATGGCTTTCCAATCACTGATCGATTTCCATGCCTTTTTCCACCTTCTTTGCTGCATGTGCTCAATACATTTTCCCTGTCTCATTTCACATAACTTACTACTTATTTCACCCGTTGTATCACGTTTTCTGGTGTCACTGACCCACTGAGACGTCAGGAGCTCTGAGATCCTCGTAGCCTTTGATAGCACAGGAGTATCTGACTGCCTGGTCACTGCTGACCAGCTCTTGGTACCAGGGGGACCAGTCCTCATAGAGGAACTCTCCGTTCTGGTACCAGATGAAGGCTGCAGGGCTTTCAGTCAGAGAACAGCTGCTTGAGCACATCAGAGTCACTTTCTGTCCCTCTGAGGCAGGAAACACCTTTACCTGAAGCTCTGAAATGACACCATACGGCCAAATGACAAAGCTCTCATGTCTGTCCAAAAGAAAATTTGTCTGACGTAGACGTCCTAAAAATGTAGCTCAGTTATCCTAGTTCTGTCGGAAGGAATTGGCCAAAAAAAACCCAGCAAACTGCTAAAAAAAAAACCACAGGGATTTCTTGAGTTTGAGAAATAAAAAATTACTAGAAAAAACTAAGAAATGTTGTAGATCAATCTCTGGAATTTTTTTTTTAACTTTTGGAGTTAAAGAAAATCATTGTTATACTTTCAAAAGGTAAATAATTTTCAATTTTTCAAGTTTTTTTTTTATTTCTGAGATAATTCTCAAAATTTCAGATTTTTTTCAAGCAAATAATTGTTTTTTTTTTTTTTATTTAAACATTTCCAAGATTTTTTTCCTTAGAAAATTTCTGAGGTATTTCCTGCATTTTTTTTTCCCCAAGAAAATTTATGAGATTAATCTCAAAATTTACAAAAATGTACTTCTCCCTTTTTTTCTGTCTACAACGGCCTTAATACGGAACCGTTGACCCAAGTCAGACAGCTTAAAAGTTCTCAAGAAAAATGATCACTCAGCATTTTGGAACTTAGCCAGGAAAATCTTTTTGACAATAATAGCTGCTTCAAAACATTTGTTTAGTCTAAATTAACATCAGGTGGTGTGAAAAAGGTCCTGTCTTTTTATATAACGTTTAAAAAACATCTGATTTCAAGCATACCTGCGACGTGGAGCTTCGTTCTGTTCTCTGTGCATTCCCCGCCGGATTTTTGGCAGCAGAAACTGTACTCATCACTCTTCTTCACATCTCTGATAGTCAGAGTCCCGTCCTCAGTTATGTTGTAGGTGACACTTGGAGAAATCTCTTTGATTACACGCAGAGTTTTGTTTTCCTTGAGGTAGTGCCAACTTGTGGGCGCGGCTGGATTTTCAGCAAAGCAAGTCAGACTGACAGATGAGCCCTTCAGGACGCAGACGCTTCTCTCTGCTCCCAGAGCCCCTGTAACACAACAACTGATGTCAGCTGAAGACTCAGTCTGTGTCTCCATGTTGCTACACACAAACTCTGTTTCAGACCTGAGACGCAGAGGACGAAGCCCAAAAACATCCGTTCAGCTTGTAAAAACATCATGGCCAAGGTATCCCCTCAATTTCTAGTAAGAGAAAACACACGAACAAACAAAATAAAAAACCAAAGTAAATATTATATATATATATTTTTGGTAAATACAAAATGTAACTCGCCAGCCAATATTGACAGCAATCGTGTTGTGAAGTGCGGTTGGTCTTCTTACGGCAGATGGATCGGTTGCTGAAGAAAATTAGGCGAACAGACCAGATATAACCACAATACTGAAATGACTCTTACTTCCTGTTTCACATGTGGGCCTCGAGTTGCTTAGCAAACGAGATGTTTTTACATTCAAAATTCAGATTATATCTAAGCTGAGTTGCTTTTTCTTGTGTTTATTAAGTCTGTTTTCTTGGTGCAGAGCTATTATGGGGGAAAAGGTGTAAAATGCATCATAAAGACGCTTGTGCTGTCATAGATGAGAGTTACATTGTTTTGAGTTTTTTATTTTAATATTGCAGTTCCGACCCAGAAGCAGCAAACAGCATGGGCCGATTATATAGGATGGTTATAAACCAGCTTGAGAAGCAGAAAAGTACCCGACTTTCTCAACTTACAGTGTGTGTCAATGGGAGTGTTGGTCCACAGAAGTGTGGTTTAGCACAGGAAGAGTAGATTTCCCAAAAAAAGCGGAAGTAAGTTTCCAGCTTCCAGATTTATAAAAATATTTTAAACTATTCCTTATTTCAAAGCGTAAAAGTTTTAAAGAATGAAGTCTAAACGTTTTGAGTAACTGAATAAGACCCAAAGCAAAAATACTTATATTAATGTTGGTTTACTTGTAAGAATACTTTCACTTACACTTGTGGGGATGCTTACAAGTAAAACAAATAACTGTAACTTTGGTATCAAATAATAGAATAATAGATTATTCCT
>NW_006800283.1:465150-466102 GCF_000485575.1 Poecilia formosa
TATGGCTATCATAATATTACAAATGAATGCCAAGTCAGAGAGGATGGGGGTGGGGGAGGGGGGGTTGCAGCAACAACAGGAGACAATCATTTGGAGGTTTGGTTCACAAAATGTATTTGTTTGATTTGGTAGGGACAATGCACATTAATTAACATTTTTGTAAATGCACCAGAATTAGCTGAAGAGCAAATTTTTTCCATCTGTAGTCCCCGGACAATGAGTAACTTGTCTTGCTAATAAACAAAGGTTATGCAAACAGGGTTAAAATGAAGCTTCAGCGCAAATTCAATCTGGAAGACTCTCTAGCCTCACCTGCCTTATCAATCAGCTCCTCCCTCTCATCACCCTGGACCTACAGGCACTGGATCAAGCCACGCCATGGCCAATCATCGATCAAGCTCCAGCTGATAAGGACCTTCATCCACAGCCTCCTCTGCTTACCAGCTGCGATCAACCCACCTCCGCCCCATCTCCACCTTCTGCTCCTGGCTCTCAGGCCACATCCTTCTTCAAACATCGCCACCAGTACAGGACCCGGGGGGGGTCTGTACATGCCACCTGTACATGCCAGTACAGGTGGCATGTACAACAAGGAGGCAACAAGGTTTGCATGAGGAACCTTTTAATTGAGCTTGAATTGAACAAACAGCTAAAGTCCAACAACGTTTCCTTGTTTCAGCATGAATGTATAAATAGGTATGCGTGTGTGAGCACAATCCGCAAGTATTTATGCAGAAGTTGTGATGCATGAAACTGTTACGACGGTGGGCTGCAAAATAAGGCGGACATGGGAACCACTGAGCTGTACCGATCCAGAAGAGTTATTTGTCTTACTCTAAAACCAGTCGAGAGTTTCCTTTGCTATGTGTTTGGGAAATGTTCACCTTGTATATCTCCCTACGTGTGTACAAACATCCACATTATTCATCGTGTTAATTCCACTTCTGCATAT
>NW_006800283.1:466464-519474 GCF_000485575.1 Poecilia formosa
AAAATAGGAACTTGGAAAATTGAGAATACTCAGACATGTTTGGTTTGAGATAAGAAAACATTCTTTTGAAAATGTGAGTACGGTGGCGCGGTTTCTGATATGGCAGTTACCCAGGGGATCAGAAAGTGGAGGGGCACCCAATATACGAAATTAAAAAAAAATCTTCCTTATCTGTCAGATGTCCCCTGAACAATCTGATTAATCTGATTAAATATTTCAATCGATTGACAGCACTAGTTTAAGCACAACTTTGGAACATGAATTGGGAGAAGATTCATTCTTGTTTTAAAGAGTTCAATCAGTCTACTTCTCAAAACAACTAAAGTGATGATGATGATTTTGAAGTGTCTTAAAGAATACTAGGAGACAACAAGGTTTGCATGAGGAACCTTTTAATTGAGCTTGAATTGAACAAACAGCTAAAGTCCAACAACGTTTCCTTGTTTCAGCATGAATGTATAAATAGGTATGCGTGTGTGAGCACAATCCGCAAGTATTTATGCAGAAGTTGTGATGCATGCAACTGTTACGGCGGTGGGTTGCAAAATAAGGCGGACGTTGGAACCACTGAGCTGTACTGATCCAGAAGAGTCATTTGTCTTATTCTAAAACCAGTCAAGAGTTTCCTTTGCTATGTGTTTGGGAAATGTTCACCTTGTATATCTCCCTACGTGTGTACAAACATCCACATTATTCATCGTGTTAATTCCACTTCTGCATATGGGCTCATTGAAACCTTTAGCAGATTAGAAATTCTTCAGCAACCAGTGACATCTTCACAAAATGTTGCAAAGATCTAAGAATTGAGTGGATTTGAGTGAACAACCAGGTTATATTAATCTGAAAAGTGGCTGGATTGCTCTCAAGTGTTTATTTCTGTTAAATTGGATGATTATAGTTAGAACCTAGTAAAGATTTCAATTTCAGCCAAAAATAAAAAATTATTGTCAGAGTGGGGTCACTTTTATCCCTATACAGTTTCAACAGGAGGATTAATTTTTGGTAGCCCTCCTTCTCCCCAAATGAATGCCACTGTTTTTTGGAATTATTATTATTATTATTATTATTATTATTATTATTAATAATAATAATAATAATAATAATAATAATAATAATAATAATAATAATAAACAAAAAATACATAGCAGAAACCTTTCCAATATAACTGGATAATAGTCTGCTCTATGCAAAAAATGGTTTACCTTGAGTCAAACCAAAAGTAGAGGAAAAGACTTTTGGTTTTATGTTATTTTTTTGTGGCAGGCCAAAAACTAGTTTTTATAAAATTCTCTGGTGTAGTGTTGTGCTTTGACCACTAGAGGGTGGCAACGCGCGCTGAAGCAATTACTTGGATGCCGAACTACAGACTTTGTGTTAGAAACGGAGTGTGTCTGGGTTGCCTCTTTGTCGTGTGAATTGTTCCTTTGACATCTAGAGCATCGAAGTGTTTGAGTTTAATAAAACCTTTTTTTTTTCTAAAAATCTTCCAAATCGTTTGGATTGAAAGACGTTATGCAACTTAAAGGTATGTATTATTGCCTCCCACTCAGAGTCAGAACAGCTGGCAGAGGCCGCGTCTCCTCCTCTTCTCCGCCCTCTGTCAGCCTCCTCCTCTCGGACAGCCTGTTCTCCGCTCCCCGCTCCTCTGTGCTTCAGTTGACCAGCGTCGCAACTGGGCGATGCACCTCCAGGAAAACCTCCGCCTTATTATCTGTGGACGACTTCATATTTACATCACTCAAACCCGAGTGACAGTTTTTCTTGTGTTTGTTTGTCTTTGAAGAGTGTTTCTTCTTCTTCTTCTTCTAATTTTTTAGCAGTATAATTTTGACAGAAACTTTTTCTTTGACAAGGTTTTTTGTTACCTACCTGAAAACTGACCACTTTATTCGCTGCAGACACTAATTCTAACAATTTTTTTGTTTATCCTTAAAGAGAACCGATTTGCAACTGGTAGCTCACTGGGAGATGTTACAAGGAGAGCCACACAAACTGGCTTGATTTTGACTTTTTTTTTAAAAAAAAAATTATTATTATTATCATTATTATTATTGTTCTCGAAGACAACGACAGCATCTCCTAACAAACTACAGAAGCAACGGAGGCGCTCCTAAAAGGTAAACACTCGATCAATAATGAAGCATAGGCAACTTGACAGTTCTCCTTAAATATGTACACATGTAAATCAAGTTTAAAGGTTACACTACACATGTAAAAGGTGAAACTCACCTTGGAAATTCATTTTTTCTATATATAAAAAAATCACCTTGAAAATTCATTCTTTCTTTTAGAAAAAAGGTGACATAAAAGTAAAAAAAAAAAAGATAAAGGTTGAGAAAAAAGTTAAAAGCCATTCTATGTTGTTTTCGTATTTGATTTTGTACAGTTTTGTGATATAGAAAGACATTTTTTTTATGGAGAACAGTGTCAAATGTGCAGATTCTTTTAGGAATGATACATTTGCAACTGTTCACATTTTATACTTGCTCACCATAAAAAAGGAGTTCCACAAGCTTGTATTCTCGGCCTACTGGTGTTGTTTCAGAGCAGGATAGGATTAGAGATGTTTTGTTTCGCTTCAAACATAAAACAAAACCAAGAAAACTTTGTCATTCAGATGACTGGAAAAGATTTGAAACATAGCCTTTTCTGAGATTCAGATACCAGTCATACTCGGTCTTCCTAATCTGGGAAAAAAATAAAAAACCCGCGTTGATAAAAAGCTACCTTTCTGGGACTTTTCTGTAAGTTATCATTTTTATACAATGTCTGAATTGTCAAAAACAATTTTTTTCTTAGTGCTTCTGCTTGTGTTTCTAGTGAAAGGAATGATGTATTTATTTGCCCTGCTCCCCAGAAAAAGTGGGAATCACCATGGCAACCGCATTGCAGTTGTGAAACGATAACAGATTTCAGTTTTAGCGTTTTATATAAAAGATCATAATAAGAAGGATTCAGAGTTTTTCAGGTCCTAATTATCAGAGGTGTGGACTCGAGTCATATGACTTGGACTTGAGTCAAATCGGAGTCTTGACTTGAAAAAAATGGCTGCACTGATGATGTCGTTCGGCTTTAACATACATGCTTCTTTTTTGTCACGCTATTTTAAAATGTACAGCTTGTTAGCTCAAGATTGCTGGTGGATGGTGAGCGGAGGTCCGGCTCAGAAAGTAGGTTCTGTACCTGAACTCAGGGAAAGGAGTTTCTCTCTGTTGGTTCACCATCATGGGATGGGTCGTTTATCTGAAGACATCCGCCTTGGGAAATCATATTGACAATTTTTCACAGAAATATTTTTTCTGGAAACATAAAGTTTAAGTAGATTCAAAAGCTTATTGAACTTCCTGTTAGCAGCAATAACTTTGAGTAATGCATTTTTTTGTTGTGACACTAATGCACAGCAACCAATAATGTGCAGCCTTAAGGACACAGTTGTGCTACCAAGTTATTAATAGGCTTACTATAAGTAAATTGGGAAGTAAACACCTTTGTTGAGATCCCAACTCAATCTGCCTAAGGCGTTTCTTCAACGGTAGCATCTAATGTATGTATGGATGGGCAAACACGGACTTCCCCAATCTTTGACATCATCACTCCTGAAAATTTTAACACCTCCTCGAGGATAGCACATGTAGATTTTATTTGCACTTATTCCCAAAAGGCAGGGCGTTTGTTGGTAATGACCTATGAGTTAATCGGCACCACAGAATTCCCCAAAATTTGCAACAAGGTGGTCAGAGCTGGCTGTGTGGGGGCGATTCTTGTAAAGCCAGAAATGTGCAGGTTGCAGCCTCCTTGCATCATGTAGCTCTCTAAAGGCTGGGCCAGACACAGTTGTGTGGATTTTCCTTAAAGAACCAGAGCCAAGCAATCTCCTTTCCTGTCATTCCTCCATCTGTCTGTCTTACCGCCCTTATCCAGCTACGGGGAACACTCCTCTTTTGGTACATATGGGATCTGTGTGTTTTTGTGCGTCCGTAAAGAGTCAGGTCATGCAGAAAACAAGATAGAGGAGAAGACAGAACGAAGAGAGAAGTGCTTGGAAGTCAGTCAACAAGTGAAGAAAGAGGGAGGAGTGTAGGATTTAGGGAAGAAATGCTGTAGAAGATAGAACATAAATTTTATAGATGTGACAAAATCCTGGGCCAATCAATATTTTTTTTCTGCATTTTGCATCGTGTTGCAACCACAAAGTTCAATATATTTGATAAAAATTTCATTTGACAGACCAATGATTGAATGTGTTCTTTAAACTTTTGCTACACATTAGAAATCTACTTTTTACAGCAATACCTCTTATCTGGGGTATTTCTCTACCATCATCGTACATCCAGTAACCAAAGTTTTGGCCCATTTTTCTTTTCAAAAGTCTCAAAAATCTCGGATCGGAAGGGAAGCACTCTGGAACAGCAACGTTTCCAAGGTATGTCAAAGATTTTCAATGAGACCAAATGCAAGAATTGTCTTTGATGTAAACCACTCCGTTATAACCGGAGCTGTATGTTTAGGGGTTGTTGCCCCGCTGGACAGCGAACCTCCCGGCCTCTCTCAGCTCTATTTACAGTATTTAGCTCCATCCATCGTCTCGCACCAATTTCCCTGTCACTGCTGCAGAGAAGCATTCCCACAGCAGTGGTCGAACGAGGTGGGGCTGATGTGTTTGGGGTGACATTTTTTTATCTAATCTGATCACCCTGTGTCCCCAACATGGCTTGTAGCAAACTACAAATGGGACTTCTTATATTTTTCTTCTGACCACCCTTCAATGAAAGCCAGCTTTGTGGACGGCATGGTAATAGCTGGTTTGTCAACATGTTGTTCCACCTGAGAGTTTCCAGGTCTCTTTTAGTGGTTTTTGCATTTGTTTCTGCTTTAAACTTTCTCCTCGTTTTGTTTGCTGCTTGGTTTTCAGGAGGCTGTTTGTTCTCTAAGCAGTCCCTCCAGGATTTCATGATTGGTTGTTGTGACTTTTTGCAATCAAAATCAAAGATTTTTTTGGTGCTACTTTAGGAATATTTGTGAGGAATTTTGCAATATTTTTTCCTAAGTAAACCTCTTCCAAAATCTACATAGAGAAGAAAACAGATAAACTAAAAAGCAGCAGTGTTGTTGAAATGATGATGTGTAAAATCAACTTTTTTTAACTTTACATCATGTTATAATGTTATTCTCTCATCATAAACATACCTGGAGTGTTGCTTTGATTCTGTCATGCTTGTTTGAGAAATCCTTTAGTTTCCCACGACAACCGTTGAGATATTCACCTTCAAGGACGAAGCCCCTCTTCTGAGCTAAAGTTTTGAAGCTTCGGAGCTATATGTATGCATGTATGTGCCGTTTTGACTTCTGCTTTCTAATGCAATTAGTTGTGCAGGGTTTTATTTAGAGGTGTCAGGATAAATGGGGCTGTAAACTTTTGTCCGTAAAAAACATTCTAACTATGTGTCATTTTTTTTGTTTCATTTTTGCAATTCTGTACCACTTTGTCTTGCTCTATTCTAAAATACATTGTCAGATAAAATACACTCGTTGTGTGTACTTTGGCAAGACACGACAAGCACTAAACCGATATGAAGGAAGAAAAATAGTCCCAAAAATCAGACAAAAGGCAAAGAAACGCGCTGACAGAAGAAGGTAGACTTAAACACAAAGTCAAACCAAAATGAAGTTTATCAGTTGAAGTAAGTTGTTTAAAAGTGGCTACAATGACACTCTGTTGTCATGGCTCTGGAGTGTCCAGTCCTGGTCCCTAACCTGAAGCCCCCCTGTTGGAAGCTCCCTGGGTGACTGCAGCCTTCAGGCCTCTGTTGTTTCCATACTTTCTCTGCTGTTTGTACATGATGGGTTCAGTGGGTTCAGCCCAGCTATAAAAGCACCGCTCCCCCTCGTCTTTTCCCCCTGCGGCACAGGACGGAGTCTGCAGGCCCTCCTGTAGGAGGAGGAGGCCCTTTTTTGCTTCTCCTCCTATATAACTTTTTTTTTCTTTTTTGACTGTGTTTTCCTCTGCTTCCCCCTGGCTCGCTGGCTGGTTGTGGTAACAATTTTGGGCCCAACCCTGGACCCAGCAGTCATTTTTCTCCTCTTAGTTTCAAACCACCAACTAACCACTGACTCCCTGCATCCCCCTTTTCCTCCTCCTCCCCGTCCTTCTCCTCCTCCGCCGTCTCAGGAATGTCTTATTCACCTCCTCTGTGCGTCTCCGCGCTCTCGTTCTGACACGGCCACAACTCCCATCTGTTTGCTGCAGCACCTGAACACCGGCGTGTCGACGCGGTTGAGCGAATGCGCTCGTTTCGAGACACTTAGAGACCCCACCGCACCCCTTCCATCAGCTTGTACCGACCACCTGCGAGGGAACACACACACACACACACACACACACACACACACACACACACACACACACACACACACACACATCCACATCCATAAACCTCTCTTTCTTCTCCCTCTCTTTTCCATTATCCTCCAGAGAGCCCAGAGACGGGGTCTTCGCTTCCAAACCAAACACAGACCGAATTCCAAAAACCCCAACTCGACACCCCCCTTCCTCCATCTCGCCCTCCCACCCCTTCATATTTGCCTCTCCACTCCCTACCCATTCCTGGCCTGTTGGTCTTCTTCTCCTTCTTCTTTTAACACTAAAGTATAAAATAACAATCCGTCTTTTCATCGTTTTGAAAGCAGATAAGAAAATCCACTTTTCAGACCTTTGGAAGTGATTCCCCCACAGAAAGGAAGAGGTATACACCCACATGTAGATGACGGTCTGTCATCTGGAGCAACAGCAAGCAACTACCATCGCTGAAAACAGAAAATGGATTGTTTTATTGACAAAAAAAACAACAACACTTTTTTAACTGTCAAAAGAATGCCTGGACGGATATTGGCAACCCACCAAAAGGAACAGAGTGAGCGCTCTTACTTTCCACCCAAAGATCCTAAGCTTTACATGTGGGTGAGAGTTATGGAAGTAGAGGGCAGATTTCTCCTCACCCATCAAAAATCAAAAACATCATCTCCCTTCACAACGTTTTTTTTGAAACAGTCTGGTTCTGGCCTACATGACGGGAAACCCAAACTGAGCGATGTGGTTGAAGCTGCAGTACCTGTGTTTCCATCGGCCATAATATTGAGTGATTTGACCTTCTGAAAATAAATTTGCTTAATGGAAACGCATCAATAAAAAAAAAAAAAAACTCATTTGTCCATAAAAAGATTTGGCACTAGGACGAGGTTTGGGTTTTATGGCTGTTTTGAAGGTGGCTTATCTTACAAAACTGCAATGAAAACACGTTTCCACGCCGTGATCCACAACTGGATGTTGCTACTGCCGCAAACCACAAAGAATAAGAAGATGACAGGAAGTAGTTTGAGGATGATGAGGGTTTTTGATGACTTGTCGCGTGAACAAACTCATTCAGGTGTAATTTTAACGCTTTCATGCATAGCAGTCACTGCACTGGACAGATATCTAAAAGCCATTTTCTTGTGGATTTTTATGTTATAAATGCACACAGACCACGGAAATGGAAACCAGTGCCTCATACAATACACTGCCAACTACTGGCCATCCGTTGCAAGTGCAAGAAATTATTTGTTAAATCCAATATGGCAGACAGACGAAAAAGCAATGCAGGAATGTCCAGTAGAGGATTTTTGCAGGTAAAAAAAAATATTGTGGCATCAAGTAACCTCTAGAGACTAAGACTACTGATGTATTTTCAAAATAACAACTTTGTATTTGGAGAGAATTACAAATAATCACTTAGAAAAAAATCCTAGAAAATAATTATTTTTTACAAATCCTAGATTTTTTTTTACAATTATTTTGTAAAAATCCATCCATCCATCCATCCATCCATCCATCCATCCATCCATCCATCCATCCATCCATCCATCTCATATTTAATGGAGTCTTTTTCTTTAACCTTCGTCTACGTTTCCTAACTGAAAACAAGATGGACAGGCTACAGTACGCAGCTGGGATTGGTTATTATTTACTTGCTTGGCACACACACACACTCACGAGGAGACACACACACACACACACACACACACACACACACACACACCACATGCACACAGTGAAAATAAATTGGGTGAATCTGCTCTGCAGAGGAATGTGAGACACATGTGTTTATGTGTTCTGGGTCTGGATGACAGAAGGAATGAAAGAGGGATGCTAGGAAATAAAAAAGAGAGAGAAATACGGAAAGAGAAAAACACAAAGGCAAACCTGAATTGAAAAGGAAAGAAAATATTGCAACAACTGCGTTCGCATCAGGCATTCAGGCTATTCCTGGCCTTGTTTGGCTCCAATCGATCGATGGAAAGATTTACTTGCTTCCTCAGTTTTTATTTCCTTAACTTTTCCATTTTCGGCACAAAGAGATTGTGTTTTTTTATATTTGTCTCCCCTCATTCTCTTCTTTATATCTTAATTTTTGTTACTTTCCCCAAAAAACATGCAGTGGCTGTGAATAAAAGCATCAGTGGTTGGGAAATAACTATTGCTCCACTAATTGTAAGAAAAGCTGCAGGAGATGGAAGGCGACTTCTGATCTGTCTGACCAATGGTGGCAAAAAAAAGCATTGATGGTCTTTCTTAGATGTGTTGCTGAGAAAGAGAGAAAACCACCCAACCAGCAATAATGTGATTTATTTTCCTTTTAAGAGAAAATTCATTTTAAGAACAGAAATAAACAAAGGTCTGCTGTTGTTTGTGGTTACATAAGTGTTTTTGTGAGAGTTGTTGCAGTCTGTGATCATTTTCCGCTCTTTAAATGCAACCGTTTGATACTGAGCAGGATTCAGGTTCTAACCTTTGCTTTTTAAGCTTTCGCTAAAAGCAGCTGCATTAATGCCTCCTGCACATTTTCACCGCTTTTTCCGTAAGCATTCATTTACTTTATTGGGATTTTGTGGTGATGGAGCGACACAAATTAGTGCACAATAGGAAAATAGAAGGAAAATGATGCAATATTTTCAGCCATCTCAGAAAGAAAAATCTGGAAAAACTGTTTTTCTGCATTTCTGTTTTCTCTCTCTGAGCTTCACACGCCTGTAGAGATAATTTTTTATATATTTTTTTTCATATTCCTCAAGTGTTCTCATTTACACTGTGGTCAGTTCGATTCAGTTTGTTTACATGGCGTCAATTTACAACATGTCATCTCGAGGTACTTTACAAAACAAAGAAGAAAAGATATGATTACATTGAATTTTAGCATATCATATCATATGCTATCATATGTGTGATTCTCTCCATCCTTCTTCCCATCAACTCTTATTAGTTTTCATGTCTCTAGGAAAACACAGCATAATCCTGCCACCGCCATGTTTTACCTGAGAGGCATTTTGGAGAAACAAAAGTGTCACTTTGGTACCAGAGTAACATATTTTTGAAAAATTTTCCTCCCACTACAGTTATGCACAACGTTGTGTTGGTTTATCAAACTACATTTCTTCCAAAAAAAAAAAAAAAACATTGTTGTGATGCAATGCGGAAAAAGTAGGTATGTCACTTAAAAGTAGGGAAACTTCTGTAAGACACAAAATAATTTATTAGGGGTTGAGGAACTACTGAATAAGTAGGACAGCAACTATACAATATAGGGCTTTTTTTTTCTTTTAATGCTGCCTGTTACCTTTTATTTCTGAGAAGTTTCAATCCAGATTTAGACACTGATTGTTGCCAAGACAAAATGGCTCAAGCTGTCATGTCACGGTCTAACTTCTGATTGTTGTAAACATGCAAAACAGTATAAATATAACACGAGTTAGATCAGTTTATTCAAATAAATACAATTTTTTCAGACAGCAGTAGCTGTGTTTCCATTACAAATATGTATGAAAATCTTTGTCAATATTCCTCTAATGTCTTCGCAACTGTGGCGTTTCCATTAAATAAGGAATTTAAATAAAAACACACATCAGGGAGTTTGTTCATGTGACAAGCCATTAAAAAATGCAACATTATCTTCCATTTACTTCATGTCTTCTTTTTTTGTGTGGTTTGTGCCAGTAGGAACATCCGGTTGTTGATCATGTGACTCATGTGATTCCATCGCAGATTAGCAAAAATAAACCAACTTTGATATGGCGAAAAAAAAAAAAGGTACGTCATTGCAGCAGCAACATTTTTTATCGAACAATATTGTCGTGTTTCCATTAAGCAAATTTATTTTCAAAGTGTCAGATTATATGGTCAGTGGGAACCCAGCTGGAGTTAGTTATGGAGTTCAGCAGGGTTCTGTGCTTGGATCAATAAAGTTTTGGTTTTTATACATCACATCCTTACATTATGTTATCTAACAGATCTAACCTGATCCCAACGCCAAAACGTTTTATCATAAAGTGAGAGGTTTTTCCGAAATTGGCACATTTCAGTTAAGTGGATTTATTTTCAAAATGTCGGATTATATGGCCAGTGAAAATGCAACCAGGCACAATAATGGAGTTCAGCAGGGTTCTGTGCTTAGATCAACACTTTTTGTTTTATACATCATATCCTTACATTATATTTACACTATATCACCAAACATAACAGTATACATGTGTATTCTTGTCCATGCGATCCTACAATCTGTAATTTCCTTTTATGTAGTTAGTAATAGCTTTTAGTAACCCCTCTAGCTTGGGCCGCTGTGTGGGTCTGCAGCGTCACGTTGCATAACAAAGTGGCCACCACTCCTTGATCTGCTCTCTCCATCCACATCACTTTTCCCTTTTCACAGTTGGCATCCACATCCTGGTGCTTGTGCGTCTCTCTGTGACCCTTTCCTGCGCTCTCACCTCCAGTGAGTCGAGGCAGATGGTCGCCTTTCCTGAGTCTGCTCCGTGCTTTTGTGTTCGTCTGTGTCTCTTTCCTGTCCTCGCCGCCGCAGCTGGTTGATGAAGACGGGGTCCTTCCCGAGTCGGGTTCTCCTGGAGGTTTCTTCCTGTTAGAAGGGAGTTCTAGTTTTTTTTTTTTTTTTTGTACTATCGCATGTCAGCTCAAGCACATGAGTGATGGTTGACCAAACTGATGCTGCTAATTTCCTTGCACATCTTAAAAGCGCTCACACCGACCTTGGGTCTGTTGAATTACACGGAGTAAATAGGGCAAGAGAATGAATAGAGGTGTGTTGGATTTATTTGGTTAAATACACAGCAGACGGGGAAAAAAAACAGATAATGAGCAGAAGAACAGGAACAGAAATGCATGAAAAGCAATGAGTCAACATGTGATGTTTTTTTCTGGATAGCTTAATTGACAATAAAGATTATTATCGTCATTGTGCTTTGATATTCTGGTGAGAAATCTCTTTACTTCCTCATTCGGGTCTTTTTTTGTGCCCAGTTTGAAGCGTTACTGAAAACAGTCCACTTCAGTGCGCAGCGCTGCTGCCTAGTTGAGCTAAAACAGAACGAACGGGGCCATGATGTGCGTGTCCCCAAGGTCCAGGCGGCTAGCGTCATGCTGTTGACTCTGGTTCTGATGTTTTCTCGACTCTCTTTGTTGTGGTGTTGTGGTGTTGGATGTCCTGCCATTTAAGAGTTACATGCTGGAACACCGAGCTCCTTAGCTCAGTTCATGAACTTTTTGCATCTAAACAGGTTAAAAATACTGAAATGCTCACGATGGAAGTTTTCAATAAATATGTGTAAATATTTTTATGTCCTCATGTGGCTAAGAGGTCCAGTCTGTGTTGTCATTAGGTGAAGTCAGAGATTCCAATGGTTGCATGTTGACTACCTTTTGTGGCAGTGGAAAATAAACTGTTTTATTCCTTTGGTAAGCACAAAAATTGGCTGCCTGTGTGGTCGTCCATTTACCTCTGAAGTCGGAGCTTTAATGTGGGAATGTCAATAAACTCAACTGTATACTAGTACTAAGTTCAGAAGCCGGTGGGATTTGCTCTGAGCAACGACCAGGCTAACCACCATTAGCAAGACAAGCTAATAGTTAGCTTGGTGTACTTTTAAACGCCACAGCGACGTGTTTGATCAAATGAATTTTGCAGTTTGGAATATTTTAGTGAGAAACAACATTTAGAAGTGCAAAGAAACAGTTTTTCGCCCACGTCCCTCTTTTCGTTTGATAGAGGCGGCCATATTTCATTTTGAAGGTTCTGGTCGTCAAGAATTCAATTTTCCCACTCAGAACACCAACATCTAGAGATGTGGGTGTCCTTTTGTTATTTGTCCAAAGAAAATCTCAGAAGCTTTTAACTTCTGAGTAAAAGCTAAATGGTAAAACTGCCTCCTTAAACCAATCAGACGATGCCAGTACACAATGCTTTTGCTGCCGTTTTTATGGCATAACTTGACAACCTGAAATACCCAAAGTCCTGTTGCAACAATGTTTCTAAATGTCTCTCAGGACGGTTGTAGTTAGAAAATGTGACGTTAACTGGGGTGACATGTGCTAGAAAAAGAATAATTTGACTAGTTTCAACACACCCGATAACATGTCCGTGTTTCTTTAGTGCTAACTTGTCTTATGCAACAAATAGTTTTCCATTAACATGTAATGTGTAGGTGTGCTAAATTTGACCTTTTTTCAAGTTCAGCTTGTTTCATTATCAAAATATATGATGATTTGGAGTGCCTGCTGATCGTTGTTTGAGTTTAGTTTGAATTTCGAGAACCTCTTCTCCCTTAATTTGACTCGGTTTGTGTTTTATAACTTCTCTGCTGGATGATTTTAATGTTTTAAGTTGCTGTACCTTCTTTAAAAATGCGCAGAAGGTCAGTAAAACAGTTTTTAAGAGGAAAATAGGCCCCTTCTCGTAAGGCTACTCCCCCACTCCTCTGGCCCTGACAACCTCCGCCACTCCCTCGCTAAGGGGTGAAGACGCCAGTGTCAGTGCGAGACAATCTACAGGCTCTACTGGTGACTATTGCATACTCGGTCTGCAGAGTTGCATCATTTAGCTCTGCCGAGATGCAAGAGAGCCAGAGGGAGAGAGGGTGGGAGGGAAGAACTGAGACAAATAATGGGAAAAGTGTGAGGAGAGGAAAGGGTGGGAGTCCATGTCCTGCGTTTTCTGTTTGAGGTTTTCACCTCCTCCTCTCTCGCTTGTTTTCCTGTGGCAGCCATGTTTTACATCACGAGGGAAGGTCAGCATCCTGGACATTGGCACTGACATCATGCTGAGAAACGGACCTGACATAATAGAAGACAGTCCGTTTACGCCGTAGTTCTAGCCAACACCGGGACTTGGACGAGCCAAAACGTTAGTGGTTCTTGCACATTGCTGTTTGCCTTATCAAGACCTTGAGAGCGAAACACAGTGGAGAGAGATTTAAACTGTCAACATGTATATCTGGGAATTACGCCCAGCCCAACTTAGCAATATTTCAGCTCCAGGTTTGAAGCCTGTTGGGGTTTGTTGATTTATAAGCTGTTAGCATTGTGCAAACAAATCTGTATTTTCTCTTTCATCTAAAGCTAATTTTTATATGCATCGGCAGGTAGCCATGTTGGATTTTCAGTTGATGGTGCTGGTGATAAAACCACAGACTGGAATTTCAGATTCTACCAACCTTTCTGGAAATTTCCGCTATAGGTAGAATATAATTTTTATTGTGAGATGAGAGTCACTTCTTCTAAGGTTTCAGACTAAAATGTGGATCAGAAGATGCAGGTACTGCTCTGATCTGTTGCAAAACTCTTGATTTACTAATCTGCTTTGGTTCCAACCCTCACCTATGAATATGAAATTTGGATCATAACTGAAAGAATGAATGACAAGCAGCTAAAACGATCTTCCTCTGAATGGTGGCCATATTCAGTCATAGAGATGAGGGGTGAGAAGCTCTCTGGGAGCTTCAAATAGAGCTACTGCTTCCCTAGATTGAAGGGAACCAATCAGGTGGTCCGGACACCTGCTTCTCAAAAGGAGGTTTTCCAAGCTGGCCCCTCAATTATAATACCTTGGGGAAGACCCTTTCCCTAGACTGGAAATGGTTTGTGAAAAATCTTGGAGAAATGGAAAACAATCGATGCTTTGGTGGATAATTCAACTTGGAACCTTCCACCAATTAAAGAGTGACGATCAGAGGCAATAGTTCTTAACAAGACAATGGTAGACTGCCTCCTCCAAGTCACTGTTGAATGTTTGAGTCAAATGGAGACGTTCAGGTATCTTATTGTCTTGTTACCGAGTGTTGGTAGAAAGACAACTGAAGGATCAGGGCTTCAAATGCAGCACTGAGAGACACAGGTGAGTTTTTACCAGCCCATGTTGTGAGATATGGATTATGGCGGATTGATCTTGGATACAAGCGGCTGAACTGAGCTTCCTCTGTGCGATGTCCAGGTATGAGATCAGAGAAAAACTTGACTTCAAAGAGAGTCAGCTAAGGTAGTTTGGGTATTTGATCGGAATGCGTCCTGGACGTCGACCACCGGAGGTTTTCCATATGAAATCAACTAAGAAGATCAACTCATGGTTGGGGCACGGAACTTTCTCAAGAGACTATATGAGGTTTCTGAACAGGAATATCTGTTGTTCTCTGTTCAGAAACAGCATGAACAGGGGTTCATGCTGTTTCACTCCCATCAGTGATTGGAAAGTGTCAAATAGGGAGGCAAAGGTTGGATGGACAGATGGGCGGATGGATGATGGATGGATGGATGGAATCTTAACACAGCAAACTGAAAAAATCCAAGTCATGTAGCCAATCAGTTTTAAAACGACTGGACTAACTGGACTTGACATGATGGTACTTGCTCCATAAAAAAACGAAAACTCCCTGGTCTCACTCATTCAGAAATTGGGTTGAAATATCTCACGCAAGAAATAACACACCACTTTTCTAGTCTGTCTGCTTGCTTCCAAAAGTCATGCCTTGCTCGAATTATGTTTTCATTCTATTTCTCCTCACACTGTGGTTTGAGCAGACTGCCCCCCCTTCATGACTTCCATCATGATTCTACCCATTACCACTCATTTAGTTTTTTTGTCTTTGCCCAGCACTCTTCAAGCAGGTATCCAATTTCAAAGTCTCGTGCGGACACTTCGGACCTTTATAAATGCCCTCTTTCTTCTTGCCTCTTTATGCCTTCAGATCACAGAAACACAGCCCCCACGCCTCCCTCCGTGATCCTTGCAGTTGCAGGGACATTCTGAAATTCCTTAAAAGGACTTGTACTGGAAAGATCAAAGAACATGACTTCTAAAATTCGAACATTGAACTTTTTTTTTTTTTTTTACGACTTGACGAGCTGTCGTTGATCCCAATCTCCCTCAATCCTTCTGTGCTTGGCAGATCAAGCAATCTTGACTGTTTTCGTCCCGCACTTTTATAGAGTTCTAACGGAATATATTAAGTTTCATAACACTTATAAAACATTACATGTGGCGCTATGTCCATAAAGCAAAAGGAAAAGCTGCAAACACACACACGATCCAAGAAACTGGAAAGGAATGAAAGAAGGGAGTTAAAAATGCACTGGAGAATAAAGTATGTGAGAGAGGCGAGGGGAGGGCAGGAGGAGGAAGAGAGATGAGGGAGGAGCGGGGAACAGGAGAGGTATGCTCTGCTGGTGAATTGGGAGAGGAAAACCACAGGAAGGAGTTAGAGGGAGGGAAGACAAGAGAGGAGGGAGTAGAAAAAAATTACAGGGAGGGAGAGGCCAGACCAGGGCGACCGTAGAAGCAAATGTTTCCTGTGAGAGGTGGAAAGCCTGATGAGTGTGTGCGTCGTACCTGAGCTCGAGTTGGACTCCATTAAGTGTGACATGTCATGGATGTTTTAACTGTGTAGGAGTTCATGAGAAAAAAAGCTCATGTGCTTTGCGGCGTCTCAAAGCCAACCCTTGCGCAAGTTCCTGGAGACCTGTGCACCTAAACGTTTGCAGCCCTTAGAGTTTGAGAGTGCACATTTGCAGGACCAAATGCAGTATTCTTAAATGCAAGTCTTCTTATAGTCACAGTCTGTGCTCTGCTAGGGATGGAAGTTGTGAGACATGTTGCAGGGCTTTGAGGGGGAAAGCTGCTGGAGGTTGGAGGTTTGGGCATTGCTGAGAGTCTTTCCGGCATAGCGTGACTCTGGTGGGAGTGCGTGTCTGGACGCATGTGGCGAAGGACCGACGGCGTATGTGCGTGCCTCAACGGTGCGTCTCAAGCAGCAGTCCGTATGCGAGTGTGTGCATGAGAAAAGTCAGTGAGGTTGCAGCGGAACGAGAAACCAGTGTGGTGAAGAAGTTGGCAAAGAGAGCAGCCGGGACCCTAAACACTGACTTCATTGTGGTTTAGCCTCTGCCTTATATTCTGCCGGGGGATTGTGTCAGTGATTGCGGAAGAATTTGTGGCGACAGCGAGTTTCTGGGAGCCCGAGGGAGGAGGCGCGCATGTTGCTGGTTCAAATCCAGCCAGTTAAAAAAAAAAAAAAAATGTAAATCAAGAAACATTGTCGCTGCCAGCTGTCATTAGCGAGCCGTGCAGCGGGACACCCAGTTTAGGTTTAGCAGCTGTGTAGCACAAAAAAAAACCTACGTTCAAACCCGTGTCTGGTGCCATTTAAGAGGCTGAAAAAGTTGTGTCCAGAAAAAACAGATGCCTGCTGAAAGTTTTCCACTTGGGGTGCAGGGTTTCAAGTAAAAAAAAAAAAAGTTTCCAAGACAGATTTGCTGGCAAATTTTGAAGAAAAAGCTAACCAATAACAGCTCAAATTCTGACTTTGTTTCTTTGCGTTTTAGAAAGGCTGGATTGTCGCTCCTCTGCTTTGCCTCGTTGGTCTTACTGTGACGTTCCAGGAAGGAATTTGGAATAAACATCTGAGTGTAATCTAAAGTTGGCATGGCGGACTGGGCTGCATTAGTCAACAATGTGAGCAATGGTGGACTAATGAGTTTTTTTTCTCTCTCTCTCTCTTTAGAGCTGCATTTCGTTGTAATTTTCCTCTTTATCTAAGAGAAAATATGCGAGCTGATGGGGGGTTTAAACGGAGGTCAACTTCCAGTTTTTGCAGAATCACAAAGTCGGTTTTCTTCTTAAACGGTACCGTCGTCGTGACATTTTGTCCTGAAAACGTAATCCGCTGTGGAATAGGTTTAGTTCAGAGGAAGAAAATGCCGAAATGTGAGTGCCACCTTAAACATTTCCCCACATAAAAAGTAACGGCCGAGAATCTTTAATCTCCCGCGGGTCGTTTCTTGTGTTTGTACCAGCTTGAGTGCTCAGTCTTACCGCTTGCAAGAGTGTTGCAAAGTGTGTGTGAGGGAGGGAAAAACGCCGCCCTCGATAAGATAAAAACCTGGGAGAGAGATTCCTCTAGCAGTGTCCTCTCTCTATGGTTACTTCTAACCCTAATGAAATTGTTTTTTTAATTTCAAGGATTCATAAATCCTGCATTCAACTCACCTTTGTGGCATGGGAGAGATTACCTGGAAACTCTGACGGTGAATGAATTCCAGTGTTCTGCATCTGCAGGTTCAGATTATGTTTTTATTGAGATTTCATCCTGAAGGAAAATTAAATTTAATCCAAATTCTGGAAGAAGTTACTAACATTATTATTATTATTATTTTGATGTGCAGGTTGAACTTACCCTATATCTCTGAAACTCAAAATGAGTAAAAATCTCCTTTCCCGGGATATTTTGTGACTTTGAGTTTTATCACAACATCCATCCATTTTCCATTTTTTCTGGCTGGTGCCGATTGGTCAAGAGGCGGATTACATCCATGTTCCATGTGTTTTCAATCCTCTATACATTTTCTTTTAAATCAGTCTGCACAACTAAAGAACGTAAAGGCAAAACTCTTATCCCTCTCTCCAATATAATCTCAGGAAAACTGGGTCTGGAAAAGTCTGGAATTTCTCCATGAAAGCTGTGTGGGAACCCTGCATAAATGACGAGAGGCAGCTCAGAGAGCGGTTCCTCTGTGGGTTTGGGACGGAAGCAAATTTAAGACCCACTAAATATAAAAGGTGGTGAATATTAGGTCCCAAACAGGCCAATGTCCTTGGCCATGTTCTTAACACTGCTACTGCAATAACAATATATTGTCGATATGCTGTTCAGCCAAAGCAATCACTGCCGGAACTGTTATGGTCACAACATGACTTTACGACAACCAGAAATGTTCAATAAAACCGTTTAACTAATTCAACTTGACGCCTTAAGGGATAAATTACCACAGAGTTAAAAGCATAAAAGTTTTAAAGGGACAGTGTGTTATACACTCTTTCACGCATATTTGAGAAATCCGTTAATCTCCCGTAGCAACCATTCAACCGTGCAAAATGCCTGGTTGGACCGAGAGTCGCCTTCGACAACGAAGCTCCAGTTTCCAAGCTGAGCTTCTGCCCACTCAGCTCCTTCAGACTAGCCAGCCGTAAATAGCAACCACCTGGTGGAACAGAGAATCTGCTGAGTTCATTATACGAGCTGCTTCCATTGAAACGCTGCTAAACGGTTAATAGAGGAGCGATGTAGTGATGACTTTACAACAACCAGAAACTCCTGAAGGTGGAGTTTCAGAAAGAGGAGGAGTTTTTAAAGAGACAGAGGCCCAATTTGAAGGTGTTAAAGTTACAACATCAAATTTCTTTTAACTGAACATAGCTACTTGATTGTGCTATAAAATGCCACTAATGACAGATACACAATACTGCCCCTTTAAATGGAGCCTCCCCATTTTAAACAGACAGAAGATTAATTTTTACACTGCTGGTGCAACTAGATTTTTTGTTTTTATTTCGTAAAACCAAAAGCAAGTCATTTTAGGAAACAACTTCCCCTCGTTGATCCCTTGAAAGTAAAATGCACACAAAGTGCTGCTCAGTCTTACATGAAGTAAAGTGTGCATCTTCTCCTGCATGCATGCGACTGTCACCACGATGTAAAATTGCAAAGATAAACCCATCAGTGCTGTCAGCTTTTCCAGCAGCTGCTAACCATTTTTACTCTCCTGCAAGATTTTTCCACCTTACCACGGCTTCTTCCCGTTTTTGGCTTCTCCCCGCAACGCTTTCACTTTGAAGCCACTATCCGAATCTTGAGTCACTGTTCAACAGGAGCGCAGTGGTGAGTCATGGATTGAGAGATCTTTTTGACTCATGCCTCAGTCGCAGGGTTCAACCTTAACAAATGAAAACGCTACTGCAAAATCTTGTCGAGCCACTTAAGAGCCGACCGCAGAAATGCAGAGGAACAGTTTAATATCACGATAACTATCATGAGGTTTTCCCTCAGAAACTGAACAACAACTGACCTTAGAGACAGATGTGTTTTTCTGTGATGCATCACTAGAGGAACTCAGACCTTTCTCAGAAGTGGATTGTTAGGTTAGAGTAATGAGCTATGTGGCATTAACAAAGAGCAAAGGTTTTCATTTGTTACTTGTTTTGTTCCTCGTTTGTAGTCATTTACACTGTAGCTTTATTACCTTTGGATTAATTGTATAATTTATGTGCATGTACTTTTTTTTTTGCATACATATACTTCCCAGATTATTCTTCCAGGAGAGTTAAAGACATTTAGAAGCTGCAAACTGTGCAGTTTGCTTTTGTGGTTCTAATAAACACAAAATTGTCTTTGTCAGCTTTTTGAGTTGACAAGTAATTATAAAGAATTTATTTATTTTCTTTTTTTTTCTTTTTTTTTTAACCTAGTTTGGTGAAGCACAAAAGGGTTCGGGGGGCGCTCATGCTGCCCTGGGTAGTTGCCCATGTTGCCCATATCAGAGCTGTACATTCTTCACAGTAAATAAATGAAATACTTTGTTGTATATCAAGAAAGTATATCCACTTTAAACACTATGCTAAATAAATAATTTGTTCTCTAAACATCCTTGTTTGGAGTGACTGTCCCTTTTAGCACAAATCTGACACAACTAACCCTGTGATTGGCCAACATCTCCGAGTGTGAGAATGAAGTTGTTTTGATAGCTGCTCACCAGACATGTGGCTTGACCTATGAATCAGATTTTCCTCATCCTGTTAAATGAGAGACTGACCTCGGATAAAAGTTAACACTCACACTTAAACCTTCAGATCTGGAAGGGGAAAGAGAAAATCTATGGGGTGTCTACATTTACACAATTTAGCTCCCTTTACTTGGAAAGTAAAATGTTTTTGGGGACTGTATAAGTTGATCTGCCTGTGTTTTAGGGTTTCGCTGTTGGGCTGAGGGAGGAAGCTTTAACATCTGGTTGAATCTGACGGACTCGGGTGTTGTGTGGCCAGAATGTCAGAAGCAAAATCTCTGTCATCGGAGGAACGTATGTAGGATGTGGAGAAGGGCACTCAATTTGGCTCAAGAAAGTTTTGGAAGACCGTTTAACAGCTTAGAAAGGGAAACCTGGGACAATGCCAGGCTGGAGACATGCAGGACACTGCTGATTGGTTGAAGGAGTGCTTTGAAGATCTCCCAAATATGGCCACCATAGAGGAATGCTGAGAGACTAAATAAACTCCCTGATGTCAGGACCTTAGTTTTGGTTGAGACACCTCTTAAATGTCATGTAGAGGATGCAGACAATTCCTGTGGTACCAGTCGGTAGGAAAGGGGATAGGAGATTGTGTTCCAGTAACAAGCAGGTCCCACTTGTAAGGCTCCCTCAGGAATGAGGCTGTGACAATAAATAAATAGGTTTGATTGAGGTGAGTTGGGCCAGGAATGTGTGTAAAGGTCGTGGTACCTCGTCCCACCAGGACTCTCTTTAGAGACGAGGCTCTGACCAACTGCTGAACCTTGAATTCAAGAGACGGAGAGCGGTTCTCATCCCTGCCTCGGAACAGTGGACAAGATAATTATCTCTTGCAAAGCTGCCGACAGCGTCACAGGAACTCGGCTCTCCGGTACTTTGTGGTTCTGGAGAGGGCCTTCGACCCTGTCCCCCCCGAGGTGTTTTGTGGGGAGGCTGTGGTAGTACGGCGCATAAGAGGGATGCCTTTAAGGACTATCAGGTCCTTGTGTAAGCAAGGCAAATTCTGTGGCTGCATTTGTGACATAAACTTGAGCTTATGCCCAAATCCTGCTTGTGGTGTTTATGGACAGGATCTCAACACTTGCCGTGGAGAGGAGAGTATCTGGTAACATCAAGGTTTAAAATGAGCCATTTGCAGATGATGTAGTTCTGTTGGGATCTTTAAGTCATGACCTTCAGGGTGCCCTGAGGTGGTTTGCAGCAGAATGTGAGGAGGGATAAGGTCTTGTGGTCAACTGGAAAAAGGGGTGACTGCTCCTTTCTGCTGGGAAGTTAGTCTCAACCTCAGTTAGTAGGCCATGTACTGTAGTGTCTTGTTCAAGGGGTGTAGGATGGTGTCGGCTCCCTGCCAAAGGGTTCCCTCCTTTGACGATGGACAGATGGAGTGAGGGTTTGCTCCTTTCTACTTATTTTTTTGTCCCTAGTCTATGTTCATGAGATATGGTTTGTGACTAAAAGAACAAGATCCCGGATACAACCGGGTTCCTACCATCATCCTCCAACCACTTCTTATCGTCTTCAACATCCAGTTGTTGATCACGTAACTCGTCTGATGCAAGAAAAAAAGTGTTTCCAGTGCAGTTCTGCAAAATAAACCAATTTTGATACGTCTTAGTGTCAAAAGTTTTTCAAAATTGCCGTTTTTCCATTAGTCAAATTTATTTTCTAAATGTCAAATCGGACAATTACATGGTCAATGGAAACGCAGCTGCTGCTGCACATTATGAGATTTGAAATCCACTGTTGCAGACAGAAAAGTTGTTTAAAAATGTTCTTCACGTGGAGGACGAACCAGTTGACACACATGTGACACAGATGTGGAGAAAAACAAGCCCTGAACCATTAAAATATCAAAACAAGATTCAAACACCGCCATGTTGTTTATGCCTCAGCTGAAAGAATTTCAAAGTATTTCTCGCTGAGGATTTAATTGCCTTTGTTTTGGGTTTAATGCCTGTTTTTCCCGTCTCAAGGCACCAGTCTTCAGCAGCCATGCTTTCTCTGGACGAGCCGCTGGACCTGAAGCTTCCCTCTGGACGAATGGGCGGTCCTGTGAAGTTTGGAAAGAGGTCCTGTCCCTCATCGATCTGTGCTCCTCTCCACACCTCAAGGCCACGCCTGCAGTACACCACCTTCCCATCGCCGCCCTCCTCACCAGGTAACCAACCCGGATGACTGAAGCTCTACCAGCTCAGTTAATAGAAAGATTGGGTCAAGTCAGGCATCCGCGTGGCATTGATGATGCCTGGTGTCACAATGAGTCTTTAACAAAACCAATTCCCTGTTCTCACTTCTCCGGTAACCTAATATTGTAAATCCAATAGAAGTTTGCTCCTCACACAGAGGTGGATTGTCAGCAGATTTGGAAGCGTCGGCTCTAATGAGTTGAGCGTGACACCGACATGAAGTGACCCAAAGAAAACTGCAGCTGATGCAGACAGAATCATACGTTTGTCTCCAAACCAGACTTCCCACTAAGCACCGAGGCACGTCCAGACCACACCCGGGGCAGAGGTGGAAACCGAATCAGAGAATGGTGTTTATTAAGTCGGAAAGAAATGTAGTTTTCAAGCTAATTAGGAAGAAGTGGAAAAACTTTGTCAAATTGCAGCTGTGACACGTGAACACGGTGTAAGGCTAAAAAAGTGATTTGTGTAGATATTTCTATAAGTATTTTATGTGGAATTAATCCTTTTTAAATAAGGATGTAGGATTATATTTTGGGTTAATGTTAATATTATTACTGGGGCTAACATATAGCTAATATATATCTATTTATATAAATTTTAGGTTATTTGTTACCAATAGGACTATAAAATAACTTAAATAACTGATATTCAAGTATGGCAGATAACTTGAGTCTTTCATTATTCTATCAAATACATTTAGCAAAAGATACTTTGCTTTTTCATTTTCTTTCTTTAAATTATGCTATAATTGAACGATTAATTTGTTTACTTTGGTGAACAAAAAATGCCGCAGGTCTATGCAGCTCCACGTTGCGGTCAGGTGCTTCTTGTTTGCTTAAGTAAGTCCCCACATGTGCATACAAGCTGTTTGTGCTCCGGTCAAAAACAGATGGAACCATAAATAGTTTTTTTTTAAAAAAGAAGGCCCACACAATCAGTTCTATAGTTCAGGAAAAAGAAACTCCTTCTGATCATCAAAAGAAATATGTGGTCAATCATGAATTAAGGAACTGTTATGAAAGTAATTATTTCCCATAGGGGGCGTTATTGCAACAATACAAAAGAAAAAAAATATATAGGAATGTGATTTTAAAGTACTAAATTCCAACATGTCTACTATCTGAAGATGGATCAAAACTCTGAGCTTATGAGAATCTAAGTGACTCAAAGCAACTTCAGAGACCAAGGTCTGACTTGTTAACATTTAAGTATTAACCCTACTGATAAGCTCTAAATCACTTTGGATATTAACACCAACTAAAGCCTGTTGATGCATATTCTACACAAACCAAGGATTGTACTAAAAACATTTTCCTGATATCTGGTGATTGAAGTTATGCTAAATCATGACTTGTTTAGCAAATGAAAACAAGTCATGATAAATAGTAAATAGTAAATAGTGGTGGTTTGTGAAATAGCGACCCATTAACATTATTGAAAAGTTCATTTATTTCAGTAACTAAATTCACTAAGTGAAACACATCTTATAGATTATGCACAAACTGATGTCTTCAAGCTTTTATTTCTGTTAATTATAAGGATTTTCTGGCTACAGCTAATAAAAACTTCACTTTATATAAGAATTTTACATCAAACCAATAAAAAAATACAATCAATTTAACATAGAAATGTGGGCTTAAAGAAAAGTGTGTTTAATACCTGCTTGAAGATTATTTTCAAAAGGTGCTTCCAGTTTGTTTAAATGAGCCTCATTTAACGCATATTTTTAATTTACAGAATGACTGTGTTAGGCAGGTGGGAAGTTGCTCAGGGCAGCATCAGAAATGGGGGTTACACAAACTCCAGATAAAATTATAGAAATGACTGTCAGTTTAATCATGAAGAAATCTTCTATTACTTTTATGTATGTGGAATCTATGGAGATATGGCGCCCCCAAGTGTTGAATATGCATAGTGTTCCATATTTTGTGCATTTTGTTGTTCACCAGAATATCAGAGGATTTTCCTCATTTTTCTATTTATTCACTGGAACCAACTGCTACATTCAAATGAACAACCTCCACTTAATTTAGTATTAGATCAGCAAACAAAACACATATTGTTTTTATGTAACTGGAATTGAACAGTAAATAGTTAAAGACTTTTAAGACTTATAATACTGAATACTAAATACTAAATAAAACATAAAGATTACAAAGATAATGCATTTATTTTTGGTGTATAAAATTGTTTAAAAATATTCTTTGTCATATTCTTCTTTGGCTCGATGGGATATTAATTGTCCGGAATTATTGATACATTTAAAGTCAAACTAAAGTGCTGCTGCATGAATAAATCTGCTAACACAGTTACAGGTTGGGGGAAAAAGATCTGAAAAGCTTAAAGAAATTTGACCTAAATAGTCTGACTGGTCAAAGTCAGCTGAGGTGAGAAAGAAAAATTACAAAAAAACAAAAACAGAATTTAAAGCTTAAACACTTAAAAGTTAAAGGTCAATTAAAGCACCCGCAGGAACCACTTAGTGTAAATGTGATTATACAGGCCCATGCAAACCGCTTGATAGTCTGACATAAAACAGACTAAAGTTTAACCTCTAACTTTCCGATCCAGATTCCCAGTCTTCTCAGGAGCGACCCGGCTGCTGCTTCACCCCTCCAGCCATGGACCTCAGCATGTCCCCGTCTTCTCAGCGGGCCCTCTCCCTGTCTCCGTCTCCGTCCTCCCCCTCGTCCCCCTGCCCTCCATCGCCCCTGGAGTCCCCTCACAGCAGCAGCAGCAGCAGCAGCAGCAGCAGCAGCCCGCAGCCTCACCTCTTCTCTCGGGTAAGAGCCGCAGGTTGCACAGTGACACACAGCGACATGCACACAGTCACATCAGACGGCCACGGCAGCACTGAGTGTGTATTTAGCTTGAAACCATTTTGACTGTTGACTTTAAAGCTGCAGTATGTAACTTTAAAAAAAAACAAAACAAAACATATGTATAGTTTTACATGTGTGTTGAAACTGTCACTATATGTTGTGACAGTTTGGCAGGAGACAGGTAATCTGTGAAAAAAAAAACTGAGCTCCTCTGACTTCTCTCATTGCTAACTAGAAACAACCAATCAGAGCCAGGAGGCGGGTCTCATTGCTGTCAATCACAATCTGGTGTGGCGTTGCTCACTCCCACTCCAGTTCCCCTCTTGCTCTCTACTAGCTGGCGGAGCGTGTTGTGAATGCTAGGCTAGGTAGCAGGACCACCGATTGTTTTCTTCTTTCTTTACCGTCATCTTAAAAGAAATATACACTTAATTAAAATTCACATTTCCATAGTGAATACGTCTTTCGTTTGATAAATTATGAAATGGTAGATTCTGCATTTTACTGGTTTTTTTTTGTTTGTTTGTTTGTTTGTTTTTACACCTGTAGGTAGATTTAAAAACTAATCTTAATATGGCGCCAATGGACAAAAACTAAAGAAAAAGCTAATCTCTTATTTAAAAAAAAATCTCTTGGATTTGAGACGGGAAAATTTGACGTCTGGTGATTCAGCTGCTTTCTGCACAGCTGCACAAAAACAAAGAAGGTCAAGTCAGGTAAAACACACTTAGATTACGCAATAAAATACAGAGTTTTTAGATAAAAGAATATTACGTGTGGTTTAAAACCCAGTTTTGCGAGCCGTGTACACCAAAAGAGGAAACTTGTTGCCTAGTTACAAGTGCAAATCCCAGACAACACAGCAACCACAGCTATAAAGATACTTCATCATGACTTGTCCTAGTCCAAGTAAAGCATGCAAAGTCTTATTTTATTAATTTATAAACATTAAATGATACAATCGTAGATTATGATTGACTTTGTTCTGAATTATTACTTTTGCACAGCAGTCCGAGTCACATCTTTAAACTTAAAAATGAATTTTGCCTTTAAATTTGTTTCACAAACAGAAATGAAAAATGCTCTTTGCAAAATTTTACAAAACACCACAATCTTCAGATCTGTGTCCTCGTTTGATTCATCCAGTAAACTTGAGTAAAAATCCACTTGACGTGCGTCACATCGACCCCTGACTTCTTCTTCTAAATAGTGAAATATGCTATTTAATTTGTCTGAGTCCAGCTGTTCAGAGATCGGAGATAAGTCAAATTGTAGACGTGCTTCAACTATGAATAATAAAGCATGTTTTTTTAATTTTTATTTTATTGAAGATTAAATCTTAAATCTCTCACAAGAACGTTTTTTGAGCCATTAAACTTTAAGCTGACAACTTTAAGAGGTTTTTCCAAAGATTTCTTTTTCTTCTCTAAGTCCCTTTACTGACTGGTCTCAGTCACTCCAAAAGCCAATCCCCAGTTTCTGTTTTTAAATAAATTTGATCAATCTGTCATTTTTCAAAAGGAATCATTATTTTTGCTGTTTCCTTTTCTTTTTAAGTTATTAAACGATGTTCCTATTTTCAACAGCATCAAAACAGTTCTTGGAGCTGTCAGACAACAGATCTAACAGTAGGGGGCAGTAGATGCAACAGAAAGAAACTGTGTCTTTTGATTATAAAAAGAAATTTGTTCCATATTTGCAAAAAGGACAGCAATGGATTTTTTCCTAGTTTTTCCTTATGTTTTTGTTGTTCAGCTGTAACATTTGGGATTTTAAAAAATAGAAGAAGAAAAATATTACTATTGAATTCAATCGATCCCTAACAGTGCCTGGAAGTATTAAGAGATTTTTAAAGCATCTTAAAAGTGCAAAAGAACAGGTTAAAGTTAAGAACTTTTCCTCCGTTCATAGAAGTACTCATTTTTAGTGTAATGTGAAGGCAGTTTGTGTGAACTCTCAAACCTCTCTCCGTGTGATCGGCTCCTCTGGTAGGAAGCGTCTTGGCATCACAGCGTTGATGGTGGAGCCTCTCAGCCCGGATTTCCATTCTACTTCCCCATGAGGAGCCTGCAGAGGGGCTACAGCTTTTCCTCCTCTGTGTTTATCGGCCAGCACAGAGAGAAAGCCGTTTCTCCAGAACCCTCGCAGGAAGGTCAGCTGGCCTGTCGGTGGAAGAAGGTAAAATTCCTGCTCAGTTTGTGCAAGGTCTGATTAAAATTATCTTTCAATATTTAAAGAAATAGTCGTTTCTGATACGTCTGATGTTCAAGTGTGGGGAAAAAACTGCAACTGTAACTCTGGCCACTAGGTGGTGGTATAAGTAAATAATAACATTAATATCAAATAGTCAAATAAATAGAAAAAGAAAAGACAGAGTAGTAAGCACTAAATATTACACTTAACAGAAACCAATACTGAACTGCCACTTATGCATAACATGTTGGAGAACTTTGAGCAAAGTTTTTTATTTGTAAAATCAGTTATATATATCTGCCAAGTGTGAAGCATTGTGTACTTTTACTCGCTTTGAAATAACGTCTACAAGAAATAGCCAGGAGATTTTTCCAACACCTCCCACTGAAATTTAATTAGAAGAGTGTTTGAGTTTTATAACAATGTCTAATGATTGACACAGGGTGAATGAACCCGTCATATGTTCATTCAACCATGTGAACCACACGACTAAGATTCCCAAGAGTTAGAAAGTTAAACTATATTATATACCATTCCTGACAATAAAATACTGAATATCAAAAAATGTGAATGTAAAATTAGGAGTCAATGTAAATAGAAAGTCCTAGAAATTATTACGCATGGATAATAATATATAAAGGTTAGTGTTTTGATTTAAAATGTGAATTATTGAGATTACACATTGAGATAAAAGGCAGTGGATAGAGTATAAATATATTTAAAACCATTTCTGGTGCTTTCATATGTCTTGGAAGTAGAGAGCTGATCTCCAGGGGATCCTGGGTAAGATACAGTTTTAATGAAAAACAATCGTTGGTTGAGAAAACGTGACAAGAGGTGAACCAGAACCAGAACTAAGAATGGAGAAACATCACTCAGTGTTTTATAGTCTCCTAATCATGGTGTACCATGTATTGGTACACTGGGGACTAGGAAATTAAATCTAATATAAAAGAATAACTAGACACAAGAAATAAACAAACTAGAATCACTAGCTAAGGACTGAATAAAGTAAAACAGAAACAAGGCTGATCTAATCAAAAGAACCTGATTTCTTCTGTATTCTGTAATGAATACAGAAGAAATAAACCCAAAACAGGAAAAAACTTTGAGGAAACTGCAAACACGCTGGAACACTGACTTTCTTGAAATCAGTGTCACTAGTTTAGATTTTAGTTTAGATAGTTGCCTTTGATTAGCAGTAAGTGGAACATTGACCAACATACTTGGTCAATGTTTGCTTTGTGATTGCTTTGTGATTTTTATGATGGCAGTTTATTGCTTGTTTAATAATTAGTAACTACATTTTATGTTCCTGTGATGTAAAGCACTTTGAACTCCCTTGCTGCCGAACTGTCCTGTGCAAATATGGCAGACTTGATTTAACCAATAAGTTATTGTCACATAATGTCTTGTACAACATCCTCACTGATTTCTGTCCTCTCCAGTGTCACCTGCTTTTCGACTCACTCCAGGAGTTGGTAGATCACATTAACGACTTCCACGTCAAGCCCGAGAAAGACTCTGGGTACTGCTGCCAGTGGGAGGGCTGCGCCCGCAACGGGAGAGGCTTCAACGCCAGGTACGGCGCACACACAAGGGACAAAGGGTTGAGCTATTCACACCGGATGTCCTGTTGGAAAAAGGATATATTGGGTGTGGACTAATCTTCCACGTTAATGACCTTTTAAAGAGAAGTTGTCCAGAAAGAACGTTTGAGAGTATTCGAATAAACAAACCTATGGTGTCCCACCAAAGTTCATGTCCCGGTTAGGAGCAATTCTTTAAGCCAAATCTTTTTGGGTGATGCACACACCTACAGCATCAGCAAAGCACATGTATGACGGTTGTAACTTTATGTTGTTTGCGCTGCAGGTACAAAATGCTGATTCACATCCGCACCCACACCAACGAGAAGCCGCACCACTGTCCCACCTGCAACAAGAGCTTTTCACGTCTGGAGAACCTGAAGATTCATACCCGCTCCCACACAGGTGAGCCACCCATCCACCCGAAAATCTAAACAAACTGAATACGAAATGCGAAAGACTATTCAAATTAACATTATAGAGTACTGCAAAAGTATTGACTTGCTGTAAAGATATACACTGACTGTAATGTTTGGCATTGCATCAAATTGTCATTGCAATACACTGTATTCTTCTTTCTTTCTAATGTTCTTTATTAACAATGTTAACCGTGGTACAGTTTCTTGGAACCTGTCATCCGTTTTAATTCCTTAGAAGCAGGGAATTTCAGGAGTTTGTTTAGGTAAATATATTAAGCAAATTAGGTCCT
Organism: Poecilia formosa; assembly: GCF_000485575.1. NCBI lineage: Eukaryota > Metazoa > Chordata > Actinopteri > Cyprinodontiformes > Poeciliidae > Poecilia > Poecilia formosa. The sequence goes on from NW_006800283.1 coordinate 495,897, forward strand.
GTTGGCCAGTCCTCCAGCTCAGTGGCGGAACAAGTTGGGTTGGGGGGGGGGATAATTACCTGGCCCCTGTGTGTGTACAGCAGGTGTGCTCTTTCACGTATCTTCCGCAGGGGGTTTTGGGGGGAGACGGACGCGCGGACGGACGGAGAGAAGGAGCGTATCGGTTAGTGTGTTTTACCCAGAAAACAGTTGGAGAATATATCGGCAAAACTATGAGTGAAACAATGACTGGGCAAGCCTACTATATAATTTACAGGGGGACCACCTCTTTATTATTCTACATGCACCTTACTCAACAGGAGGGAGCCCACTTTCTCCAGTCTGTAATCAGACATTAAAACGAATGGAAACTCTTCCTCTCTCCTGGGCCCGGGGGCCCCTGCTCCAGCTGCTGAGGTTTTATAATGGTGACTCTGTAATCTCGATCTGGACAGCTGCAGAATATTTATCTTCATCCTCCTACATAAACTTCTTTTGTTGAATTGAAACATAGCAATGACCAGTTGCTAAAATTTTCTCAATTGATGTAACATTTTCATTCATTATTTCTCTCTGATGGGTATATTTGCTTGTCTAAATGGAAATGGCTGCCTACTTACCTTATGTGACTTTAGAAGCATCAGAGACAGCGACATTTTCTTTCTGTTTGAGAAACAGATACATGTGTAACAAATTTCCTTTTAGCCACCCTGAGTGGACCCTTTGTTGAACAACTTTTGCTGCACTTGGAGCTTAGCCAGTAAGATTCCCTGTAACAGTCTTCAATCTCGCTCCAGGGAGACAACCAAGAGCAAAGGAGTGGGAGGGAAGAACCAAAGATCTTCCCTATGTGTCTTCTATGCTATGTGGCCTGTTTTTTTGCAGGTCACTTGGACCCAGACACACAAGCAAACAAAATTTATGACTAAAATCATAATTTTCTTCACTTCTGATGTGTGCCCTTCACTGTGGCGTCAGGGGAATTTATGATCAGACTTGTAGAGTGCTATAGGTTATACTGTTAATGTGTAGACTTACCTGAGCTGTGAATCTTTACAGCTCCTCTAGAGTTAACATAGATCTGCTTCTCTTATTAATGTTCCTCATTATTCAGTCTGTTAACTTTGTAAAATATTCAAAGTGCTGCATGTTGTTATAGAAGCTAACCCTATTTTAAGCTTCTCCACAACTGTCTGGTTAATTTATTGCTGTTTATCATGCTGTTCGTTTATTAATGTTCTTGAACAAATCCAAGATTTCTCCCCAGTGTATTGTAAGCCTGGCGGGTCACCAGGCTTTACTTGCAAAGTTTTGCAACCTTCAGGCAACCTTCTCACATCTATTTCTCTTCTTACTTCCAGGCGAGAAGCCCTACATTTGTCCTTATGAAGGCTGCAACAAACGCTACTCCAACTCCAGCGACCGCTTCAAGCACACGCGCACCCATTATGTGGACAAGCCTTACTGCTGCAAGATGGCGGGCTGTTTGAAACGCTACACGGATCCCAGCTCACTGCGGAAACACATCAAGGCCCACGGCCACTTTGTCGCCCAGGAGTCGGGTCCTTCTCCCAGGCTGCGGACTGGAATGGGGCTGGGGTTCTCTGGGCACCAAAACCCCGCCGAGCTGCCCTCCGTAGGCGGGGGGCACGTCATCCTTCCAGGGACAGCGGCAGCTCTTCTTGGCAGCCTTGGAACGTCCTTGCCCCTCTCCGCTCTCTGCCACTCCAGGGCCTTGGATCACCACGGAGCGCCCATCTTCTCCATGAGTGGAGGCGGCCGCTGTGGGATCAGTCCGCTCGGCCTTTCCGATTCTGCGCTGTTGCACCTCAGGCTCTCTGCCGCGTCTATGCTGGGGCTGGGAGCTCTGGGAGGTCTGGGTCAGGTGACAGGAAAGGAGCCAGAGGGAGACAATGAAAACGAGGGGAAAAAAGAGGGCGAGGCTCTCAATCTGTCTGTCGGAGAGGGACCCAGACCAGGGGATTCTTTGTCTTGGGTCATTGTTCCCTCAAACACATTTTTCCTAAAGCCAACAGCTGTTAGTTAAGCTGTGAGAACCACTGTGAATATCGCAGCTTTGGAGGAGGATCAGATTTTAATGGAACCAAATGACATCTTATCATGGCTTGATTGCACAGTTAGGAAATCTGTGAGTTTTGGATGAACTTACTCGGTTATGGTACAGTGCAAACATTGCAGACATGCCTGGACAAGAATGTTTTTAAAAACACAAGAGGGAGTTCTCTTTGAGTTTCCCTTCAAAACAATATCAATTCCTAGAAGTACCCTTGCACATGGTTCTAAAAGGGGCAGTATTATGTTTTTCATGCAAATAATGCCATTTTATAACACAATCAAGTAACTGTGTTAACTTCAGTTGTTACAAAAAAGATATATTATGACTTGAAAGAAATTTGACTTTGTAATTTCTCACCTTGAAATTGGGCTTCTGCTTATAAAAAACAATTGTGTGTATATATTGAAAACATTCTAATTTTATATTTTCCTGAACCTGTCTATAATATTTGCACTGTACCGTATATCCCTTCCCTTTACTGGATTTTCTTATGATTTCCAGGTACATTTATCACAGACTTTTGCCTGACAAATCGGCTGCGTCTTTGCACTTACGAAACAGTGGCACAACACTTAATATAGTTACTGTGTGGAATTTATCTGGCAGTAAAAAGAAAAACAAAAACACACCACGTGATGAAAATGTTTTTATTTTTTTTTTAGCATCAGTTACTTAAGTTAATTGATTGTTTAATGGAGCAGGTTTGAATTACCGTAACATCCAGACTGCAGAGAGCATCCGAATGAAAGACACGCCCACTAACTTTAAAAAACAAAAGAAAAAGTCTGAAGAAGTTTGTTGTCGCTCTCAACGTCAATTTCGTCTTATGCCATCCTCTTCATCACTCCAGCCTTTCGAAACCCTTTGGCTAAATACCAGCTGCATCGCAGTGTTCAAAGCGTGTGAAAAAAGTAGCTCCTATAGTCTGGAAATTACGGTACTTTTAAAAGGCGAAAATGTGATACGACATAGGTTGGAGATTAATTGGGAGATCAGTACGGTTAAAGCTTTACAACTTCTATCAATCTAAATTTTCCATGTGCTACAGAACACCTGTGCCATGATAACAGGGTGTCTTTGGTTTTTGTGTTGGAACAAAAGTGGCTGTGTGTGAAAAGCTCACCTTAGGGCTCCCGCGGGCCCACAGGAAGGAAACTAATTAGCCCTCTGGAGAGTCCCGAAAGGTCTAATTAAATATATAATTTATGATTTACTCCACTAGATGCTTGACCGACCTATCAGTACTGCTACTGTGGATCTCAGCTGCATCGTTGCTTAGTTTCTCTTATAGCTCCTCTGAATCGAATTGGCACCTTTTCGTGCATGATGGCGAGACAGAAAGTGCATCATTTTACAGACATTGTGATGTTTTTTTTTCTTTCTTTTTCAGATCACAATAGGAAAATAAAATAATTTGACGCAACTGAATGTAGGGTTATGGTTAACTCCTGTATTTAGGGATAACTTTTTTTAACGATAGCTTATTTGTCGCTGCATTCAAAGACAACGATCTAGGCAGGATCAGCCTGGCATCTTTTCAACGACGGATTGGTCATCAAGAAAGACAAAGGTGTGTGTGTGTAAATGCACATCTGCTTCAAGTGACTGTTAATATGAAGAAAAGCAGATTCTAAGAAACTGAATGATATCTTGATATCCTCAGAGTGTAAAAGAAAAACAACAACATCTACATTAAAACCCGTCTGCATGTAGTTTGCATGTTAGGAATTTTGATGTTTTACTTAAACCAGCACACACTGCCAGTGTGCCCAAAGTTGTACTGCTAATATTATCGCAATTATTTACTTGTCTGTTGCTGTGTAAAATGGGTACATTTTATTATTTTCTCTTTTTTTGTTGTTGTTCAAATATAGGGAATAATTTGAAGCACCAGTTACAATTTAAGCAATGCCAAAGACGCTAAAAGGATGAAAGAAACATTTCCTTTTCTTAAAAAAAAAAACAAACTAGAAGAGTTCGACAATGGCCACAGGCGGCCAGTACCTGCGCTCATTTATCCTGTTTGCACATGACTTTACGGTAATCGGTATATCAAACGTTTTCCAAGTGCCTTGTGTTTCATCTGAATTATATAAACGGAGAATTATTTACTCACATGTACAAGTGTTGAAGTGTCTTCTTTTTTAAAAAGAAAAAAAAAATCTGACAGCAGATGTTATCAAGACATCAGGGCCCTTTGCAACACTTTTCATCGACATCAAATGTTTTCATGATCTGTCAATAAAAACATAGAAAGAAAATCAAAATGGCCTGCCTCCCACTTTATTTATTTATTTAATTTTTGCAAAACTTGTTTTTTGTTGCTTTGGTATCGTTTGAGTTCCTCGTGAAATTTCGGAGACGATTTTAGGTGTCGCCTTCAAGCGTTTTGCGTTTTGTCGTTCAGCCTGTGTGTCTACAAGCATTCGCCGTCTTTGGAGAGCAGAAACGATCGTTTTAGAAACCCGCTTCCAGAGTTGATTCATTTCAAAACGTCACAAAAATCAAGCATTCTGTTCTTTCTGTCCTTTTTTTGGAAGTGTTACAGCGCCACCCATTGGCCCGGCATACTTACTACATCAATTGCTAATGAGAAAAACTTGAAATGTTCCCACTTTCTTTGGGAACTTTGTTTTGGATTTTAAGACACGTATCACACGCGATATAATGATTCTTAATATCTTGCTTTTAATGACTCCATCCGTCTACGTTAATTAGAAGTGTAACTATCACTGTTGTAAGAAGAGGACCCAAGCACGGAGAAGGACGGATAAAGGGATGTTTCCATGAGGTCCACCTCAACCTGACAGACATAAGCATGCAGTAAATAAATCGATTTTCAATCAGTTTTATCCACCAAAGAGTTAAGAATAAACTCGTTTTCACCGAGGCTCTTTAAGTGTGTATATATTTGAAATTTTCAATTGACATTTGTGACTGTAGACCAGCCATGATGTGGTAAGCAATATAAGCTTATTGCGAGGGAACGCAAAAGAAAACTTCTTTTGCGAGTAAAATTAATGTGAGACTTTATCCTGGACGCCATGTCGTAAAAATCCCATCGAAAGACAATTAAAATAAAATGTGAAGAATTTCGACAGGTACAGCTTTTCTGAGTGGCAGAATGCCTGACAAGTAGGTTGTACTTTTACAGAGGCTCTTTAGAGGCTCCATCATTTACTGTTCCAAATCGAATTATGTCGCTTCATTTACTGACTTGTGTTCTCTCGGCGTCTCTCCTCTCAGGTGTCAAATGTTTTTCGATGGAACGAGAGATGCTTCAACGCCAGAAGCTTTGTACAAAACACACAATGAAAAGCAAAGAAAGTGAAGCTCTTCAGATCAGGTGTGGCCCAGTAACTTCCCACCCTTTTGATCTTCTTTGTCTTTTATTTAAGAGCGTTACCAGGTTGCATCACGATGCACACGCCAGACACATCATTTTCTGTTAGAATAAAGTGCATTTTATGGTTGTTAACTTCATACTAGTTGACAGTTGCGCTCACACCAACGACAAGCCGCACGGCCGTCAGACCTGCAATACGAGCTTTTCACGTCTGGAAAACCAGAAGATTCATGTTACCGCAGAGCTCTGGCACAAGGTTCAAGGAAATGCTTTTAAAAAAAAAAAAAAAACTGTTTCTGTGAAACAGCGACGTGAAAAGCCCATTCTTTCCTGTCGCTGACTGCGTTTCCATTGACAATACATCTGTGCAAATTGAAATTACAAAAATAAATGTACTTAATGCCAACTTTAAAAGAGAAAAAAATCACATTTTTAGGCTATGTGATATATGCACTAAACATTAAACCACACACAACCAGGCTAATTAATTAAGAAGAACTCATCAATCCATCACACATCAAACCACCATGGGCGTTTTCCTCATACCTAAGGGTAATTATAGGCCCATTACGCTGTGCTAGCCACAAAATTTGTAGAAATGTTAATCAAAATCGAGCTGTGAGTATTTGTTGAACACTCAGCTGTGTTGAGTTTGTTTTTTATTTAAAATAAAGAGATCATGACGTGTTGTTTTGGATCTTTGATTCAGTTATTTCTTTTCATTTCTTATTTTCTCTCATCCAAGCCTTACTCCCTCTGTCATTAACAGAACTAATGTGACATTTATTAAGAAGAATATATAGTTCTCACTAGACTTGGAGCTTTTAACTTTGTAAAGGTTAAATGACAAAGCAAACGCTGCTGCGTTTACATGGGATAATGTCACTGACGCCTTTCCACCCAGCTAGAGTAAATATTAATTATTTCACTGATCAGAGGTTGTAAAATTTGAATGCGCTAACGGTCAGTTATCTGACGTTTTCCTGTCTCTTTGATAGCTCAGGAAAGTCCCGATGCACACAGATAAGAATCACAGAGGAGATCAATCAATCAATCAATCAATCAATCTTTATTTCAGACACAAAAGAGGTCCATAAAGTCATTAAAATATTATGTTATTTTAATGACTTTATGATTTATGCGTTGTAGTTGTGAAGGATCTTTTTTCCCTGCCTGGGGAAGAACATATGAAATCTGAGAAGGTGCAGTGCCAGGTAAAACAGGCCTTGTTTGCAACGAACCTTTCAGATTACTCTGTTTCGTAGAAGCAGAGAACATGATGACCTGGTTCTGGTGGATGTATTAGGGTAATGTAATCCTGTTCAGTGTGGAAACTTGATCCTGCAGGAAAGCATAAACAGCATATTTTCCAAACTTCTTTATATGATCTTTATATAGACAATAAGCTTACCTCATTCGAACAGCTAACACAGAAATTTGACATCCACAAGTCACAGTGGTATTTACAATTGAGACATTTTGCAATGTCGAATTCTGGATGTTTTCCTCTACGTCCTCTGACTTCTCTTTTAGAGGAATTTTCCACGGTTCAGATCTGTAGAGGACAAAGTCAATAGAAGTGTGATCTATAGTTACTGAGCTTCACACTGAAACTACATTTATTCATATTTTTGATTCTCCTGATATTTATTCATGCTATAATGAAACGGTAGAAGGAAAAAAAATGTAAATTTAACATTTCCAACCATGCTTTCAGTTTTTCTTTTTAAATTACCATCAATAACTGAAATTAAGCATGAAAACAATAAATTAGAAGATTTGGACACATCCAGAAACGAGTTGCTTGCAATTTTGATGGTTGTGCAGGAGGATCCACTTCTGCTTTTCAAAGATGTATGGTTGCATAACTCTGCATCCGTTTGCAGCCATTTTCACATCCGAGTGTAAACTTTGAATTAGCGTTTGGGGGTCGTGGCCAGGAATGACTTATTGGACTTAAAGTGACAAGACGCCTTAAAACATCTTGTTCTGAAAGGAGCTCAAGTGAGCAGACTAAAATCTTAACTAAGAATTATTTTGTGCATAAAAATGTAACGATCATGTTTTGTATAACGCATCGACCTAACCTAACCTGTTCAACGAAGTACAAATGGTGTGTGACCTTTAAGCTTGCAGGTAATTGTAGATGTAGATATACAATTTTAGTTAATATTCAAATGAAAGTAAATTAGCTCTAATCTATGGGGCCAGACTATAGAAACGATCAAGTACTTTACTTGGTAAAGTGCTGTCCAATTAAAAGAGGTTTAAAAAAAACTTTGACAGTTCCTGGAGCGTAGCTTTCCAGCTTCCTCTGTTACGGTTTTAGTATTAACTTCTCACTCCTGTTACCTTTATTGGACAATAAATGAGTGACCATTATTTTTCAAAATTTCCTCTTTCTCAGAATCTTCCTTCTGCTTTCTAATATCCGTTTCTCTATTATTTCAAGGAAAAAAGCCATCTGGCATTTGTGAAGGCTGCAACACAATGCTGTTCAAGCTTTAGCGAGCGTCACCGGTAGCTGTAACGCGGATCAGCCCAACCGCAGCAAAGGGACAAAGGCCAGAGAGCTGAACCTTTTTTTTTTTTTTTTTTTTAACTAACAGAGAGCCATAAAACAGCATATTGGTTATTTGTCACTGAGCCGTCAGGAGGCCTGAGAGCTCAGAGCCAGAAGACGGAAGCTTTTGTAATGATTAAGCCACTTTATTGCTTCACATGTAAAAAAAAAAAAAGATGACGCCCATGTACTCACAATATATTGGTGAAATTTGTGCAAATTAGACACAAAGCATAACAGAAGCAGTTTATGCATGTAAGCAAACCATGACCTGGTTGTGGGGTGAAAGGTCATTCAGCGAAGTAGATGGTGTCACCCCAAAAGCAAAAGACAAATTAATGAAGAGAAAAAAAAATAATGTTAAAACTAACAAAATAACTAAAACTGATATTGAGATTTTCATTAGCTGAAACAGACATAAATAAAAATGGTAACTGAAGTGTAAAAATTGTGACGTTCATGTGACACCTGGTGTTGTTGAATGTAGAACAATGTGTGGTGTTAATTTATCAAAAAAAAAAAAAATGGGTGCAAACTTTGTAACTCTTTCACAAATGCTGATTTAACACCAGGTAGTGTGAACACTGTTAAAGTAAGACTGGCATATTGCAGAAATATTTAATTTGAAAGTCAAATCGTTGGTTTGTAAGCTAAATATTTAACTTAATTAAATATTAAGTTTGCAGCTTTACTGTAGGAGTAAAATATGACTTTGAAAAATGAACACCCAAACAAACCAAACGTTAAGTGTTTACTGTGTAACTTTACAAACCTCATACCAATATTTGCATAAAAACAGTCTTAGGCTACAATAATAATAATAATAATAATAATAATAATAATAATAATAATAATAATAATAATAATAATAATAATAATAATAATAATAATAATAATAATAAAATTCACTCAGCCCTAACAAATTACATAAAACTTACCTTATAAAGCGCAGCCTGCATGAATGGGACGGTTTGGGAGCCTAATTTAATTGAAAGTTTAGATTAGAAACGTTTTTTTTTTCATTATTACAATTGGAGGTGTGTTCTTTTCTTCAGTATCACGCCCCTCACATTTTTCTTTTCGTTTTCCGTGTTAGCAGAAGTTGAAGTGTTCACTCCCCCGGTGACTGCAGCAAGTTGTACACCTGTCCATAGAAATGACTCGTCCCTTCCGCGGGTGAGAGGCTACAGTACTGGGGGGCGACCATTGAACCCGGAGGCTCGGAGCGGGTCGGCTCGGTTCGCAGCAGCCATGGGGGACCAAGACGCTGGTTCGGATGGAGAACTTGGCCTGAGAAGGTAAGGGCTCTGAATTATTGAACTCACTGAAACTTCAGTCAACAAACCTGGAGAAGGAATTGTAGTTCAACATGCTACAGCCTGATCTCTTCCACAGAGAACACGCTGTTACTTTTTATATCAGAGGTAAATCTTAACTTGGTCAAATCCTCTCTGCCCGACTTTAATATTTTTGAAGCGATTTTTAAAAAATATATATTTTTAGGCCATGCCAGCTCCGTTATAATACAAGCGGCATTTTAATTTTAAGCATTTATTAATTTTCCATGTCTCCAGGATTGAGCCTTGGGGTGCTCCGTGTGTGCTTCTTTCTGTTTTCTTAGCTTTGTTAGGTTCACCACTCTGTTGTGACTTTAAATGGCTTTAAAATGTTTCTGATCTTCATGGATGAAGGGATCTCAATCACTTTGCTGATCAAACATTTTCGTATTTCTGTAGTTTGTTGCCTTTTGAGATCTTTGTGCCTACTTCATGTTGTCAGACAGGTTCTATGAAAGAAGAGACGTCTTGATTCTACAGCCATAGCCTAAAAATAAATAAATAAATAAATGTTCCACATAAAAAATTACAAAATAAATAAATAAATAAATGGGTAATTACTTTTTCACAAAAGGCCAGGGTGGTTTGGACAGTGTTTATTAAAAAAGAAAAATCCATAACTGAGTGAAAGCATTTAAACTCTGGTGCTGAATTTTCTCTATTGCTGTCTAAGAACAAGTCAGTTTGGTACCATAGACATATCAAAATGTAATACTAATCCTGAATCTACTTAATCTACTGACAGTCAAATGTGCAGGTAGATGTATTTTCACTTTTCTTTCCAGGAAGCCCAGCTATCAAATGTCTCGTTTCAGCTTGAAACAAAATTAAGTAAAGATATTTTTTTCACTAACAGTAATTTTTCGAGATAATAAACTGTATTGACTCAAGGAGAAAAGTCTTTATTAAATGGTTTGAATTAAACTTGCTCATCATTTTAGAGCAGGAGGTGATCATGAAAGGCACGTGACGTTTCCGATCCATTTCCACTCCGAAGTTGTTCGTATTTCACACGCTTCCTGTTGAGTAGCGTTTCTGCGCTTTGGTTTGGTTATAGTAGTATATAGCTTTGAGATAATCGCTGCATCGTTTGGTGATGGAGCCAAGAATTGGGTGAAAACCGATTTCCACATCACGTTACAGAAAAATTTCCCGTTGCTTTGGATGCAAATTATATAAAAATATATAAAAAGAAAACAACACTGATCGACAAGTCTGTATTTCCTGGGTTGATGATGTTGTTAGTCCTGGCAGAGACGCCTTTTTAAAAATGATTATTATTATGTCTAGAGGAAAAATTGTCATTTTCTTTTATGTCAAGCTTGCATGCGGTTGCAGTGTGACAGCTGCAACTGCCACGCTGCAAAACTTGGCGTTTCACAATCCATCATAGCCCCTAAGCTGCATACATTTCCAAAATGCTGAAAGTGCTTTATAATGTACATTAACTTCCTCATTCTTAGCTACTGTTGTGTGTGTGTGTGTGTGTGTGATGATTTTAATGTTAAAATGTTATGATTTTAATATTTTTAGTGACGTAGGATTTGTCCTGACGTACTCCAGAAAGAAGAGTGCAGACGTGACAAAAGGAGACGGTGAATGCGATGACCACTGAAAGAAAAACTATTTAGCCTAGCTAACACTCATGACATAAAAAAAATGTTTCTATCATGCAACTGTTTTTGATTAAACACATAAAACCTGCTACAAAGTGTTAACGACACGCTAAACTTTCTGATGCTGTGAAACTGCACGCGCTGATCGGCGGTGAGATTGCTTGCGCTTTTAAAAAAAAAAAAGAAAGATAGAAAATGAAAGCACTAGCAGCAAGCACTTTTATCATGGTGTTGGAACACTGTCAGCATAACCATTTCACTACTGGTTAAAACTGTTATCTGTCATATCAGCCTGTGTCTGGGTGTGTGAGCCAACATCCTATTCCTGTGGTGAGCAGGCAGTTCCCCTGGTGATGTGTAATGTTTTATCACTTCTCTAGAGCTTTTTTCCCCCATGTAAGCTAGCATTGAACAATGTGAACGACTAGCGATGTACAATCACTCTTTGTTTGTATAGCACTATTAATGTGCTTCACATGTAAAATAGGCAAAATAGTTACATTAAAAAAAAATTTAAAGCACAATGACCCAGAATAAAATAAGTGATAAAAGCAAAAGAAGTGACGACATAATCGGGCTAATTGTCCAGCTCCCGTGAACTAAAAAGAAAGGAAACACTTTTTGTCACTTAAGTTTAAGCTTACTGTCTAAACTTAAAAGCTTTAACAGGATTTCACTTTCATTCGTTCAATGTAGAAAGATGGAAAGGTCATGCACTTTTGTCAACATTATTTAGCAACAAACAAAACTTTTTGGAACGTTACTAGAAATGCACCGATCTGATACTAACATCTGTATCGGTCCCAATATTAAAAGACATTATAGATTGGGTATCGTGACAATGTTTCCAGTCCATAAGGGCAGATCTGTTCAGTCTAATTCTATCTCACAGTCACAAGAAGAAACAGATGAGATGAACTGATGTTTCAATGTTGGTGAAAAGACGTAATCTTTAAAATGTATTCAGTGAGGCCTTCCAGTTAATCTGCAGTACACTGGTACTGGTTGACATTTATAGAAGTCAAAGTCTGACTCATAAGAAGATGTGATATTTCTGATTTTTCAGAACCTAACATCTTATAAGCATCGTTTGTGTTGCTTTTATCTGCCGCCTGTCCTGTACCCTTCTTATTATAGCATGCTAGCATGTGTGCAGCTAAGAGATAACTCTGTTTGTAAAACTACTCAATCTGACTGGTGACTGTTTTTTTTCTTTCACTCCAGAGAAGTAGGATAAGTGGTTGGTTTGTCCTCCAGAAGCCTTTAACAGCACAAATAGCTCAGCTTAACTCTTAAGTCTAAGCAGTCTGAGACCACAGGGTTCTATTAGGAAATAGTTCTGACGTATCACGGACCTCGACCATCTTCACCACCGCTGTGGTTTGCGCATGTAGGTTGTGCGTCAGATTCACAGGAGAAGAGACAAAAAGAAAAGAAAAAAAAGAACTGCGTTTAAAATTTTAACACGTTAAAATCTGAGAGATTAAGATGATCAATTCATACTTTTTGCCTTTGTCTTTGTTAGTTGAAGAGCCCTTTAAGACTTTTTTTCTGTCTAAGTTTTTTTTTTTTAATCTTAATTGCTTCAGTGTTATGCATTTTAATTTTTTTTGGTTGTTTTTTGTTGTGCATCTTGAGTTGTTGTAAATGTGCTACATACATTTATCTGACCTTTGACCTTAGCCAACATGTGCCGCTTGAAAATAATGCCAAAGTTCTTTACATCATTACCAGAGGACAATTTAATGCCAGCTAGAGTAAGTGACTAGCGAAGCAGTTGTTCTTTTAGAGCCTCTGTCATGTCCTAACTTAAAGGCAGAAAATTAATTCATCCTGTTTTTTGCACTGAATCGTGTGGCACTCCACAAAGTGCATGAGGAAGATTATTTATTCGTGTTAATGAACAAAGTCTGTCAGAGAACTGTATCCAGGACATGTGACCCTAAAGTTAAAGTGTCGTTAAGCAGGTTAAAGGAGGAAATGGGGCTGAACGCGGTTAGTGGACAAGTTTCAGCTGAATAAAAAAAGAGAAATGTGTGTTTTTCTTGTACTTTGCCATGATGCCCTACTTAGTGTTGGTAGATTGCATGAAATCCTAATGAAAAGTAACTTAAGCATGATGGGTTGGGTTTGTGTTAGATAAATTTTTTTGAGTGGATAAAATTCTTATTATGAAATAGGGCAAAATAACATCACAGCTATTAAGCTGCTGATGTATTTATTTCGTATCATATTGATTTAGGAATGAAACGTTAATGAGTTTTAATTAGATTTTTTTTCCTTTCCAGACAGTTTCCCAAACACCTGCTTCATCAAAAGCTTCCTGCGTTCAACTCCTGGTTTTATGGACTGCTCATGCTGTGTCTGCTGGTGTTCGTCGTGTTCTTGGCCTTTTCGGATAGCACCCTGTCGTGGTCCGAAACGTTCTCTCTTCAGAGACAGTACCAGCGTTTTTTCAACCAGAGCATTCAAGTGAACACACCTGCTTATCTGATTCCCCCAAAACACAGAGCTTTTCTAAATACAATGAAGGAAAAGACGACACCGACCCCTGAAGGCCTTCAGTACCATGAAGCGTATCCGCACAACTACAGGTTTGTCATGGACAACCCCGAGGTTTGCAAAGTCAACTCGCCTTTCCTGGTCCTGATGGTGACGGTGGCACCAAGCAACGTTGCGGCTCGGGACGCGATCCGGGCAACGTGGGGCAAAGACCGAGTGGTTCAGGGTGAGACGGTACTCACTCTGTTCGTGTTGGGTCTCGATAAAAGACACGACGTTGAGAAGCTCCAACAGGAGAACCAGCAGCACAACGATCTGATCCAGAGTAACTTCCTGGACACGTATCTCAACCTGACCATTAAAACCATGGTGATCATGGACTGGCTGGCCACGCGCTGCCCTGCAGCGGCCTACGCCATGAAGGTGGACTCTGACATGTTCCTGAACGTCGATAACCTGGTGATCATGTTGAAGAAACCAGGGATCCCCCAAAAAAACTATCTGACAGGAATGCTCATGTGGAACAGACCCGTTATCCGGTCCAAGAACTCCAAGTGGTACGTTCCCGAAGAGATGTACCCCAACCCTCAGTATCCCACATACACTCTGGGCATGGGGTACGTCTTTTCCAATGACCTGCCCACCAAATTTGTGGAGGTCTCAAAATCTATCAAGCCTTTTAACATAGAGGACGCTTATATTGGGATGTGCATTAAAAAGCTGGGACTTTCGCCGACGTCTCCGCCAGACCCTTCACAGTTTAAGGCGTATAATTCTAAGTACGATCGCTGTGAATTCTCTAAGATCATTACGTACATTCTTAGCTCTTCGGAACAATTGAAAAACTATTGGGCAGACTACAAGAAGCCTGGACCTCACTGCTAAAGCCGTTCACACTACGGATTCAATGTGATGATGTAACTTATTTCTAGATATTCTGCAGGTTGAAAAATTGGGAATGGCAATCAACGTTTAAAAAAAAAAGAGTTTTTTGCTTCAAATTTCGTGAAGCAAAGCTGTTATACATGTTTCAGTTAATCTGGCAGGATGTGAACCACTACTGGAATTGATGTGCTATTCTTTTAAAAATGGTTTTATATGTTTTTTCTGTGTGTTTTGTTATATTTTAAAAAGGAAATTGCACTGTTATTCAAACAGAGAAGCTGGCCTGCACTTTACTGAGTAATGGATGTCATCACCAAAACTAACATGTCAACATGAAAAAAGGGCAAGAACTTTTACTTGAAGTTAGCACAACATAAATTAGTACATGCAACTACGACTATCAGAGAAAAGGTTGCATTATGTTGGCTATGTCCAGTAAATTAAAAACATAAATCAACTGTGTTCCTGTTAATTGATTTTAAACGATGTACCTGGGATTTTGGAATAAAATGTTACGTTTTGTGAGTTTTGTATTTGATTTGTTTTTCTTTTCAGCCACAATTTTCCACATGTTCTTTAGATTTGTTTTTAATTGTTCTGGATTTTGACTTAGTACATACTAAAACTCATCACGATATGAGGGTTTCATATCCACCATTAAGGATGTTGACTGATGTTGACAATTGTAGATACGGGACTTTTTTTTTGGTTTTTGTTTTAAATACTGCCGAACTGGTGATGTGGCGTTTCCTGTTCCATCTACAGTTTTCTTTAAACACTGTAGTTTGTTTTATTTTTAAGCACCTGTGTGGGGAAGTCTAAAACTGTTAGAAGGAAGTTTAGCTTTCAACACGTACTATCAAGACAAAAATAAGTGTTGCATGTAGCACCTACAACTCTAAACTTAAATTAAAAGTGGGTGGTGCTTGCTTATGGAAAGTAAAGATTAAAATGTTTGTAAGTTATTGCTTCACCATGTTGAAATTCTGACTTCCTTACTAGAATGCTGTTATCTTGACATCAAGTCCAGCTCCGGGTTCCCATTTCTGAGTTAACTGGAACGCAGCGTAAAACTTTCAGGAGTGCATTTTGTCTTCTGAAAACGTCGGGAGAGTTTGTCCGCTTCTCTCTGGAGCCAATACAGAGAGACACAGAGGAAAGCAGCGATAAGTTTGTTCTCTCAAAAGGAGAAATTAAATTTGGCCACAGATGGTTTGGATTTTAGCTGCAAAATGAAGACAAAGAGAATGAGCTCACCGGTCGCCGTTATGCGTTACCCTTTTTTTATTGGTATTTAAGACATACAGAGTCTAAATCTTAAGATTTTCTTTTAACCGACCAATCCCTCAGCTTCTTTGAAAATAAAAAAACAATAGTTTGATGGAACTCAAAGTGCAACGCAGCTTTTATTTGTAACCTCTCATGAGGTCAGATCATCCTCCCTGGGTCAGCTGGGTCACACCAACAAGCAGAACCCCACCCAACAGTGGAAACGGACTGTTTGTGCTCAGTTTCTGCCTGATGACAGAGATGATTTCACATCCTTCTGCTTGTTGGTCCCACAAGAGACAGATTCCTGGTTCTGATCAGTCAACAGCAGTCGGGTTTTCTGAAGCTTCAAAATGCTCTGGCTGACGGAAACGTGTTCACCACTAACAAGTGAAGGCGTTTTCCTCAGGTATCCAACGGGCCTCTGAGAGACAGAGCAGCGGCTAACCTTTAGCGTCTAAGAGAGTCCCCTCTGATGCTGCCTATATGAAAAAACCTTAAATATTTTGTAGCGTCCTCTACAGGTTTCATATGGGAGTAGTTAGAAGCTAATGCTGTTTGGGGTGCAGTCTGGTTCTGAAGGTCTGTAAACTGCTGTTTATCTGCTGTGGATCAACCTGGATTCAGATCCATCAGACATACAACAGCTGAAGTTGGTGATGATCTGCAGAACTCAGGACCCTAAGGAGGAAATAAAGTTCTGGTCCAGCTTTCTGCAGCAGAAACACTAGAACAACAGAAAGTTCATGATTTGCATTGAGATTAAATCTAAACTGAACATTTAATATCTGTTGATTTATCTGTGCAAAAATTTATCAAAAACAAATTTGACAAAACTTTACATTATTTTAATAAGCAATTTATAGATAAACTTATGTTATCAAAAAGACCCAGAATTTCTGTAAAGAGTTTTAATAAATGGACACAGGAAGCTGACAGACCTGGCAACCGTACCAACAGTGCCGAATTTGTTAATAAGCTCAAGGTGCATGCGCCAGCCAAATGATGCTTCGTGAAATAACGAAGCTTTCCAGCCTTNCATATGGGAGTAGTTAGAAGCTAATGCTGTTTGGGGTGCAGTCTGGTTCTGAAGGTCTGTAAACTGCTGTTTATCTGCTGTGGATCAACCTGGATTCAGATCCATCAGACATACAACAGCTGAAGTTGGTGATGATCTGCAGAACTCAGGACCCTAAGGAGGAAATAAAGTTCTGGTCCAGCTTTCTGCAGCAGAAACACTAGAACAACAGAAAGTTCATGATTTGCATTGAGATTAAATCTAAACTGAACATTTAATATCTGTTGATTTATCTGTGCAAAAATTTATCAAAAACAAATTTGACAAAACTTTACATTATTTTAATAAGCAATTTATAGATAAACTTATGTTATCAAAAAGACCCAGAATTTCTGTAAAGAGTTTTAATAAATGGACACAGGAAGCTGACAGACCTGGCAACCGTACCAACAGTGCCGAATTTGTTAATAAGCTCAAGGTGCATGCGCCAGCCAAATGATGCTTCGTGAAATAACGAAGCTTTCCAGCCTTTGCTTTGCCCAAAGGTTCATTAAATCATGCTTCATTCATTACTCAATGGTGACATCTGCTGGTGAAATGGTGACAGCCTCAGTCATCATACTAAAAATAAATAAATAAAAAAATAGCGTATGCAATATTGTCTCAAAATTTTTGTCAAACCCATGCTTGGTGACATTTCCCAGCCAGCATTCCTAGGTGGGACCCATATAGTCTGCCCTCCTTTTCCCCACATGGGGCCCACCTAGGCATGAATCCTGTTTAACTGTATTATATTTTTATAGTTTGTGAGGGTTCTCACAGTAACCAGCCAGAGAGACGCTGAATGGAATTCAAAAAATAATCTTAATTTATTACAAAAAAGTCCAAAAATAATCAAACAATGAAGAATTGGGCCCAAAACTGAGGTCAACATAACAAACTACAACTCAGGTGTTAACACAAAGAACTCAAGCACAAAACTGACCTAACAAGACATGAGGGGAACTTAAATAGTGGCTGATCAGACCACTGCTGACAAGGGGTAATTTAAACATACAAAAACTTAAATACAATACCAAATCTTTAAATTAAACAAACATTAGACTGAAACTACCAAATAGAAGAAACATTAAAGAAATGATCAAATTATATTAAAGAAACCCAAATTTCCCCATCCCCTGGCAAACAAATGGAATGGCCGCTGAGGAGGTTTTGCAAGCCATATATGGATGTCAATTAGCGGGAGCTCTTCTGTGACCCTCCAGCAGCAGCTCCTAAGGAAACTGGTAACTCAAAACAAATACATTAATTTGTTGCTTTTAACAAAAATATAAAGAACTGACAAATAAAGTTAACTAAATGTGTGCACTGCAAATAGTTAACTAAAAGGTCAGACTAATGAAAATAATTTTTAATAAAAATCTAAACTATTCACTAATTAATATCTAAATTAATGTAAAGGATAAACAAAATGATTACCATTCAGGTCTGTGTGACAGTAGGATCAGCTGTCACATAGTTATTGAAATGATTTATACCCAAACTAATCCTGTAATATGTTGACTGTTTTTTTGTTCAACCGTAGAACATAAAGTATTATTATTATTATTATTATTATTGACTTAGAAGTGTAGTGACGGTATTCTTTGACTCGTTCTCTAAAAAGCTAAATTTACTGTAAGTTTGACCCTAGTGGTGTTCCAGTAGGCCACGCCAGCGCTTTTCTTTTGCATAGCTTCCTCTCATAGTTGAGTGACTTCAGGGTGTTTTCAGAGCGGGTGGACAGCCGTGACAGCCTCTCCGTGTCGATAACAGCGGTGCAGCCTTATCAGGCTTTTCCCTGAAGTCAAGAATCCCGCAGCGAGCCTGTCACCCCGGCGGACGAGCGGACTCCTGCTGCCTGCGGCTCCACCGGTGAGGACCTTCGGGGTTCGGTCGGTCCCCGGCCTCCGGTGTGCTCTCCGCCGAAGTCGGTGTCATTTTGTTCGTGTTTTCTGCTCTGAATGGATCAAGGCGACGTCTGGAAATGTTCTGCGGTGATGAGCGGGAGCCCCATCCTTTACATAAGTAAGCTAATGCTTAAATTAGTACATTTCTTTCTGAGTTTACATTCTGTAGCAGGTGGTTCGTGACACTGTAAACTATTGAGGGCCTATTATTATTTTATTTTTTTGATGAGTGGAGGCTTGGGAGGTTATGAGAAAAATAATAATGCTTCGTAAATAAAGTTGGATATGCTGAAAAAAAAGGGTTTTAAATGTACAAAAGACAAACGTTGGTTTTAGATAAAGCAGCGCCGTCATTTTGTTCGCTGCTCTAGAACAAATAACAGGAAGCATGGCAGATGTGCTGTTTTGTTGTGGCAGCTAACAGAGGAGCCTTACTTTTTCAGAGAAAATAATTTGCCAAATAAAACCAAATTAGTCAGGGTGGGGTTTCTTGTTGCCCTAAGAAAAGTGTCATCAGCAAACAAACATTTAGAAATTAGACAAGTTCAGAAATAGATCTCAGTTAAGCACTTTTTACCCTCAAAAATGTTTGATTTTTGTTTTCTTTGCTTGTTTATATGTATGAGTATGACCAGAAATACTTATGTATTGATTGCTTTAGTTTATGGAAGAAAATTCTGTTTGATAAATATTTCAAATTTTGCTGGGACAGGTTGGGATGGGGGTGAAAGTTAAAGGATGCTTAAAAAAAACACTTGCTTGTAACATTCCTCTGGAGAACAGGGTAAACAGGTGATTGATTCACAAGGAAGGATGGGGACAGGTTCAACACTTTGTGAATCCAACTATTTAGGTACAATGATCTTCAATGTACAATTGCGAGGAATTTTGAGATTTTATACCAAAAAGGAAAGGTGATGCAGCACAGTGATGATACGGGCACAACTTTTTTGGAACATGTTCCCGGCATTAACATTTAAATAAATGAAAAAATAAAGTTTGTCCATTTGAACATTAAATATCTTGAGTTTGTAGTGAATTCAGCTGGATGTAAGTTATATTTTACTCAATGGCCAAACTTTATTGGAGTTGGGGTTATAATAAGGCCTTGAAGGAGCCCAGGAGTTTAGACTTATGATAATGAACTGTATTGAAAACCGGACAATGTACAACTCAAACAGATGTCACAGTGTGATGTGCTGTAGATGATAGCAAAAACTAATTTGCATCTGCAGTCCCTTGACAATTTACAAAAATGGACATGCAATAAACAATAAAATAAGACAGAACAGAGCAGAATCTGTGGCGAGACATAGATTATGGCAAGGAGGGATTCCAACTCATCACCAAATATGCTAACCAGTTTTAATTTTTTTCTCTACAGAAAACCTTTATGTCAGGAGAAGAAGTCGTCATTTCGCTTTTGGTTTCATTTCCTGGTTCTTTTTTGCCTGCTGATCCTCTATCTCTTCTACACCATGTGCAACAACACACAGTCACTACGTGAAGGTTTTTCTCTGCAAAAGACCTTCAGCTGGCTTTTTGTCCAAACTCCTCAGGGTAATGCACCGCCTTATAGAGTCCACCTGAAACACAGACTTATGCTAAATGATATACATGAAAAAACAGAGCCACATCCTGCGCAGCAGCAGCGCCTTCAGTACCATGAAGCGTATCCGCACAACTACAGGTTTGTCATGGACAACCCCGAGGTTTGCAAAGTCAACTTGCCTTTCCTGGTCTTGATGGTGCCGGTGGCGCCGAAAGACGTTTTGGCTCGGGACGCAATCCGGGCAACGTGGGGCAAAGACCGAGTGGTTCAGGGCGAGACGGTACTCACTCTGTTCGTGTTGGGTCTCAGTGGGGGTATTGATGTGAAGGAGCTCCAACAGGAGAACCAGCAGCACAACGATCTGATCCAGAGTAACTTCCTGGACACGTATCTCAACCTGACCATTAAAACCATGGTGATCATGGACTGGCTGGCCACGCGCTGCCCTGCAGCAGCCTACGCCATGAAGGTGGACTCTGACGTGTTCCTGAACGTCGATAACCTGGTGATCATGTTGAAGAAACCAGGGATCCCCCAAAAGAACTATCTGACAGGATTGCTTAAGGGCAATGTGCCCGTTATCCGGTCCAAGGACTCCAAGTGGTACGTTCCCAAGGAGCTGTACCCTGACCCCCAGTATCCCACATACACCCAGGGCATGGGGTACGTCTTTTCCAACGACCTTCCCGCCAAATTTGTGGAGGTCTCAAAATCTATCAAGCCTTTTAACATAGAAGATGCTTATATTGGGATGTGCATAAAGAATCTCGGACTTTCAGTTACATCTCCTCCGGATTACTCTCAGTTTAGGGACTATAACACAAGATATGATCGCTGTGAATTCTCTAAGATCATTACGTACATCCTTGATTCTTCAGAACAACTGATCGATTATTGGACAGACTATAAGAAGCCTGGACCTCACTGTTTGGACAAACTTTAATAGTGATATGGGATTTACTTTTTGTAATTTTTTAATTAGAATTTTTTTTTTTGAAAAATATTCTTACACTGGAATCTTTTGTTTCAGAAACTTTCAATCGGCACTTTATTGTAAAACAGGGAATTTATTTATTTATTTTTTTTGACATGTTTTATTTAAAACTCGTTGATGAAACACTGAGCAGCATTGAAGTTCAAATTAATACACTCTAAAGATAATTTGTCTTTTTTGGGTTTTTTTTTCCCCCACTTCATCTGTCTAACAGATTTATATTTATCAAAAACGTTTGCGTCTATTGCATGTAGCTAAAAATATACTCTCCACTCCTGTTTTGATATTATTTATTTTTTACAAAATGTCAAACATTTCGCTTTTAGACAATGTATTTTACATATGCTTCCAATGTTTTTCAATACATTTAAAATGAAATGAATATGATTGCAATGTTATTGATTTTATTATATCTGCTCTTTCTTTTAGAATTTGGCTGTTTATAAAAAAAAAATGTCATCAAATAAATGTTTTTAATGAACAAAGTCAAATGAAATTAGGCACTTCACCAAAAATCATAAAGAAAAGACACCGTTTGATTTATTTAAATGGGACTCTCGTGTTTTCTGTCGGCTTCAAAGGCAGCAAACGGCACATGAAGTTTGGAATCGTAATTAGCAGCTTTCTCTTGAAGTCTTTACCGAGGAAGAAATTACTTCCGCGGTAAAGAAATCCTGTTTACATCTACCGAAGTCACAATCTGGCAAGTGGGTTGTAGTGTTGTGCAATGCACTTTAACCATCAGGAGTATAAAACCTGACTTACATATAAGTGTATTGAGAGAAAACATTTGATGGTTGGCAGAACTGGAAATTGATCAACAAGTCATTGTTTTTGTTCAGATATTTATCAGCTCCTGCAGGACTTTTTTTTTTTTTAGGTTTTGACCAGAAGTGGAATGTGGGAGCAGATTTCCCAGAGAGAACTGAGCAGGAAGGCTGACTGGAGGCAAAAACTTCCTCAGGAAGGGAGCAATTCTGACTAAGCATTTAAAAAAAAAAAAGTATTTAGTTCATGGTCCTGTAATAACTACAAGAACCACCCACTGAATTTATTCAAGAGATGACTGATGATTCTCTATGATCCATTACAAAACATCAGTAAGTCTGCATTTAAACTGATTAATCTATTACAGAGCGTACCACTTTGCCAAAACAAAATGCAGACTATTAAACCTTACATGACTACTAAACATGCCTGTTTTCAACTTGAACTTGAATACAATATAAAGAAATTGTGCTCATTTGTTTTTCATTTGAAAATTCGTTATTACATTGGATAAATGACAAAAAGTCAAATCGAAACAAAGATGTAAAAAACAGCAAGGTTAGCCTGACACCTAGTGGCATAAAAAGGTTATTGCACGAGTGGGATTTGAAATCGAAATTGACTATATATACAACTAATATATTAGAGCAGTTGTATAGTCTAGAATGGTGTGAAAAAGTGTTTATCTCCCTGCCGAGTTCCTATTTCTTTTACGTGTTCGTCACTCTCAAGTGTTTCAGAGCATAAAGTCAATCTAGATATTAGAGGAAGACGACACAAGGTTTTGTTTTTTGTTTTTTCGTCAAAGTGGCGGAAAGAGGCCTCCATAGTTTTACGTCGAAGCTTAAACTTTTCGAACAGTGAATCGTGTTTGCTGTGAAAGCTGTTTGTGTCTGCTCTGTTGTTTGGCCAGGGCCGACAAGGAAGCGGGGCGTGTCCAGTCCGCTGACAAGGATCTGTTCCCTCAGGTAGCTACACCTTTCAATGGTCGCGCGCAGTTGTTTTATTCTTCCACCGTGTCATTTTACATCTACCTTAACATGACTTCCGGTCTGTTGGGAGCGTTTCTTTACCTCAGAGAAGACGTCGAAGAGAGGAAGAGTGTTTGAAAAACAAAGCGAGGAACACAAAGGTAGGCTACGGGAGGGGAAATGCAAAGTTATCGACGGGTTGTTTGACGATATAACTCGGTTAGCTAACGATTATCGGACTACAGGATAAAACAGCGGAACCGTGTTCAGTTTTACACGTTTGGAGTCGTATTCTTAGAGAAAATCATCTGGTGCAGCATACATCACCTACTTCCTTATTTTCTAAGTAAAGTTTTCCTACATGTTGCTGCCCTGAACCTAAACAGCAGATAACGTCGTTGTACTTGCAAAGCTCTGCGGTCTAAATTTAATCACAAAAAAATCCATACATATGTAATAGCTGTTTTATTTTAACTATATTATAGATGTGAAGTTTGTCAAAATTGGTTTATTCGGCACGTTTCTCACTAGTGAATCACGAACGATCCGATTCTTTTGAACGGCTCTTTACCATGAATGACAGGATTCGAGGACTTATTAATCCTTGGTTCATAGTTATTGTGTTGCCTTAATTGTTATAGTTAAAGGTGCAGGAGAGGAATTTTGTTTCTGCCAAATCAACTCAAGTCCACTTTTTTCCTCTGTTACATTTTCTTCTTTTTTGTTTCTATATTACAAATGGCACTAAAATG